>NC_059258.1:540070-550070 GCF_017591435.1 Portunus trituberculatus
TCTTTTTTTCTTTTTTTTCCCTTTCCTTTTTAAACCTTTTTTTTTCCTTTACAAATATTCTTTTTCCCTTCTATTTTTTTTCCTTTTTTCCTTCGTTTATTTTCCTTTTCCTTATTTTTACCTTTACAAATACACCACCACCACCACCACCACCACCACCATTTTCCCTACCCACTACATAAATATCCCCTTTTTCCTCTATTTCTCTCAATTTCCCCTCGTATTTTCCCTCAGACAAGCCGTTGAGGGAGTCTGTTTTTGATCCCAAGGCTTATTTCTCCCTTTTTTTCCCCTTTTTTCCCCTCATTTCTGTATTTTCCCCTCTTTTCTTAATTGAGGGGAGTGGTGAGGACAGGCCACGTGCTCGGTCAAGTGAGGGGTCAAGGTGAGTTGTGAAGGTCATGAACGGAGGTAATTGAGTGAGGGGAGAGAGAGGGGAGAGTGAGGGAGAGAGAGAGGAGTGAGGGGAGAGGAGGTAATGGAAGTGTATGGCAGTAGTACAGTGAAGGGGAAATTGAAAAGTGACCCCTTTGAATTTTGGATAGAAAATGTAATAAAAGTAACTACAACAACAACAATTACTACTACTACTACTACTACTACTACTACTACTACTACTACTACTACTACTACTACTACTACTACTACTACTACTACTACTACTATTTTTATTTTTTTACTACTACTACTACTACTACTACTACTACTACTACTACTACTACTACTACTACTACTACTACTACTACTACTACTACTACTACTACTACTGCAATAATAATAACAGTAATGGATTTAGTGATAATGATAGTAGTTATAGTAATGGAGTGGTAGTAGTAGTAGTAGTAGTAGTAATAGTAGTAGTAGTAGTAGTAGTGATAGTAGTAATAATAGTAGTAGTTGTTGTTGTAGTGGTAGTAGTAGTAGTAGTAGTAGTAGTAGTAGTAACTATCATATGACTGTGTGTCTGTGTGTCTGTTTATCTGTGTCTGTGTGTCTGTCTGTCTAAGTGTCTGTTTATCTGTGTGTCTGTATGTCTATATCTGTGTCTGTATGTCTGTGTGTCTGTTTGTCTGTATGTCTGTTTGTCTGGATATATTTAAACAGGGAATTTATTTATTTATTTTTTTTTTATTTATTTATTTATTCATGTTTATTTTTTGTGTGTTTTAATTTTGGCGAGTGTTCGTTCACGTTGGTTGAGTTTGTAATGTGAGGATGTTGGCACTGTCTTTATTTTTTTTTTATTATTTTTTTTATTTTTAATTAATTATTTCTTATACTACTACTACTACTACTACTACTACTTTATTATTATTATTATTATTATTATTATTATTATTATTACTACTACTACTACTACTACTACTACTACTACTACTACTACTACTACTACTACTACTACTACTACTACTACAACAACAACAACAACAACAACAACAACAACTACTACTACTACTACTACTACTACTACTACTACTACTCTCTTTTCCTCGTTTTCTGAGTTGTTGTTGGCTTTGTTGTTATTGCTCCTCCTCCTCCTCCTCCTCCTCCTCCTCCTCCTCCTCCTCCTCCTCCTCCTCCTCCTCCTCCTCCTCCTCCTCCTCCTCCTTCTCAACATTCCTCTCCACTTTTAATCTAAATACTACTGTGGGTAATGTGCGCATCGGAGGAAAGGAGGAGGAGGAGGAGGAGGAGGAGGAGGAGGAGGAGGAGGAGGAGGAGGAGGAGGAGGAGGTGTATACTGTAGTAGAAAAAATATTAGAACAGTTGGAAGAAGAAAAAAATAAAATGAGAAATGTATTTATTTGATTGATGGAGAGAGAGAGAGAGAGAGAGAGAGAGAGAGAGAGAGAGAGAGAGAGAGCATAGAGTCGAGAGATTTATGCGTTTTGATGGAAAAAGCAGAAGTCGCCAGAGAGAGAGAGAGAGAGAGAGAGAGCAATGAAAAGAAACATTACACACAAAAAAACAAATAAAAAGAAAAATAAGAAAAGAAACCAAATATTTAAACGAAGAGAGAGAGAGAGAGAGAGAGAGAGAGAGAGAGAGAGAGAGAGTTTGCGGACGAGGGGATAAATTAAAGAGCAATTAGATGTCATTGGGTCGGTAATGGCACAGTTGTTAGTTAGTAATTAGCGCTCCAGTAACGAAAATTGGATAGAAATTGTATGTGTGCTGTTTAGAGAGAGAGAGAGAGAGAGAGAGAGAGAGAGAGAGAGAGTAAAATATGAAATGAAGTAAATAAAAAGAGGAGAAAGAAAAGTAAGATAACGCGTGTTTTCTGAAATTAGGAGGGAGAAGATAGAGGAGGAAAGGAGATAAAAGGAGGAGGAGGAGTAGGAGGAGGAGGAGGAAAAAAGGGAAAAATAAAAAGGAGGAGGAAGGAAAGGTTTGGTTGCAGAAAGCGAAAAAAAAGGAGGAGGAGGAGGAGGAAGAAGAGAATGAGGAGGAGGAGGAGATAGACGAGGAAACTGTTTTTTTCTTTCTCTCTTTCTCTCTTTATCTGTTTCCTTTCCCCTATCTTCGTTTACCATCCTCCTCCTCCTCCTCCCCCTTCTCCTCCTCCTCCTCCTCCTCCTCCTCCTCCTTTAATGGAAGCAAAAGCAGATTCCGTGAAGCATTTAAAAGTACCAGTTTGATCTTGGGGTAGAGAGAGAGAGAGAGAGAATTTTTTTCTATTGGGGTGAAAGTAGTTAAGAGAAGAGGAGGAAGAGCAGTAGAGGAGGAGGAGGAGGAGGAGGAGGAGGAGGAGGAGGAAAGTAAATGGAAGGTAAAGGAAGGTTTTAACACTTAACGAAAGTGAGAATGGAGGGAGAAGGGAATAAGAGGAGAGAGAGGAGAATAATAACAGGAGGGAAGGAAGGAAGGAAGGAAGGAAGAGGTTACTGTTTGTGTGTGTGTGTGTGTGTGTGTGTGTGTGTGTGTGTGTGTGTGTGTGTGTGTGTGTGTGTGTGTGTGTGTGTGTGTGTGTCTGCTGCCTTTAGTATGTTGGTTTCCTCCCCCTCTCTCTCTCTCTCTCTCTCTCTCTCTCTCTCTCTCTCTCTCTCTCTCTCTCTCTCTCTCTCTCTCTCTTACACACAAAATAGATGTCTTGGGAGAGAATTATGACCACAAAAACTTGAGGATTACGAGAGAGAGAGAGAGAGAGAGAGAGAGAGAGAGAGAGAGAATCTTTGAATAACATTAATTTTGGCCTCAAGGAGACTTTATGTGATAGTGAAGAGGAGGAGGAGGAGGAGGAGGAAAAGGAGGAGGAAGAGGAGGAGGGAAAAATATTAATGGTGCATAGGATAGATTAAGGAAGGAGAAGGAGGAGGAGGAGGAAGAAGAGGCGGAATAGCAATGAGAGGAATGGAAGAGGAGGTTAGGGGAAGAATGATAATTAGAAGAGGAAGACGAGAGAGAGAGAGAGAGAGAGAGAGAGAGAGAGAGAGAGAGAGAATGGACAAACTGACATTATGAAGAGAAAACGGAGAAATATGCAAGTTTTGAGATAGAAAATGGAGAAAAATGAAAAATATAAGCCCTTTTTGAAATGGAAAATGAAAAAAAAATGAATTTTTGAGAAAAGAAAAAATGAGATTAATTTTATTTTAAGAAAGAAGGAAGAATTTTGAGATTAATATATAAAAAAAAGTAAAGAAAAAGTAAGCTTGGTTTGAAATTTAGAAGAAAAGAAAACAGGAAAATTGTTCGAAAGATAAGGAAAATATTTTAGAGAGGAAATGAAAAGAAAATTGAAAAAAAGCTTAGTTTGAAGTAGAAAAGCAAAAAAAAAGAAAATTTTGAGAAAGAAAAAGAAAATTGAGGTTCATTGTATTTTTTGAAAAGATAGGAAGTTTTGAGATAGAAAATGAAAAAATGAAAAAATAAGCTCGTTTTGATTTAGAAAAGGAAGAAAAAGAAAAAAAGGACTATTTTGAGAAAGTGAAGTAAGAAAAATTTGAGCTTTACATTGAGAAGGAAAGAAAAAAAGTAGATTTTGAGAAAGAAGGAAAAATCGATTCATATTTTAAGAAAGTAAGGAAGATTTTTGAAGGAGAAAATGAAAATAAAAAAAAGAAGCTTGGTTTGAAATAGGAAAGAAAAGAAAAACAGGAATATTTTGAGAAAGAGTAGAAAAAAAGTTAGATAAATTATATTTTAAGAAAGTAAGGAAGATTTTTTGAGAGAAAATGAAAAGAAAATGAAAAAAAGTAAGCTCGTTTAGATAAAATAGGAAAATAAATGCAAGAAAATTGTTTAAAAATAGGAAACTTTTTTTTTTGAGATTTACATGAAAAAAAATGAAGAAAAGGAAGAAAATTTAGAAAGCAAAGTAAATGAAACCAAATTAAAGTGAGAGAGAGAGAGAGAGAGAGAGAGAGAGAGAGAGAGCAATAAACAAGGGATCAGAAGGGGAAGCGAAATCAAAGTTAAGAAAAAGGTAAATGGACAACTGTAATAAAAGAGGAAACAGGAAGAAATGGAAGAGGAGAAGGAAGAAGAGAAGGAGAAGGAGAAGGACAAAAACACAAGAGAAGAACAACGAAAGAGAGGAAAAGAAGAAAAAAGAAAAAGAGTTATCGTTATTCTTAGAAGTTGTAAGGACAAGCAACGAGAGAGAGAGAGAGAGAGAGAGAGAGAGAGAGAGTTTCCTAGTAGATTTTTTTTACATCCCTTTCTCTTCCTCTTCTTCTTCTTCTTCTTCTTCTTCCTCCTCCTCCTCCTCCTCCTCCTCCTCCTCCTCCTCCTCCTCCTCCTCCTCCTCCTCCTCTTCCTCCTCTTCCTCCTCCTCGTCCTCTTCCAAATACAATAAAAGTAAAAAAAAAAAATAGAAAATATTAAAGATATGTCACTTTTGATATTTCCTTAAGTGTTATACTACTACTACTACTACTACTACTACTACTACTACTACTACTACTACTACTACTACTACTAATTGATGTTTCTCTTATTGCAGGTATGGCTACGACTGATCATGGTCGTACTATTATTACTACTACTACTACTACTACTACTGCTGATGATGATGATAAAGTAGTGATATTGTAAGAGTAAGCATTGCCACATCTACTACTACTACTACTACTACTACTACTACTACTACTACTACTACTACTACTACTACTACTACTACTGAAAATGAAAATTAATAATAAAAAAGAAAAGAAAAAGAAAAACTAAAACAAGAAAACTTTTCACTAAATTGTATTCTTGCGTTGGGAAGGAAAAAAATGAGGACAAGGAGGAAGAGGAAGAGGAGGAGGAGGAGGAGGAGGAGGAGGAGGAGGAGGTTTTAAATAATGCATAATTTAAATAGCTCTCTTGCTTACCCTTCTCTCTAATGAGGCTAAAAGAAGAGGAGGAGGAGGAGGAGGAGGAGGAGGAGGAGGAGGAGGAGGAGGAGGAGGAGGAGGAGGAGGATTATCCAGGTAAGAAGATTAAAGGTGTTGGAGACGTGCAGAAAAGTACTTACCTCCATTTTGTTTGAGATGGAGGAAAAAAAAGGAGGAAAGGAGGTGAGAGGAAAAAAGAACAGGAAATTAAGGAAAGTCAAGTGTAGACTCTCTCTCTCTCTCTCTCTCTCTCTCTCTCTCTCTCTCTCTCTCTCTCTCTCTCTCTCTCTCTCTCTCTCTCTCTCTCTCTCTCTCTCTCTCTCTCTCTCTCTCTCCATCAATGTCTTAAGCTAATCCATCATTACCTTCCTTCATTCTTTCCTCCTCCTCCTCCTCCTCCTCCTCCTCCTCCTCCTCCTCCTCCTCCTCCTTCTCCTCCTCTCTAATCTGTCATTCACAACCTTCTCTCCTTCTCTCCTTCTCTCCTCCCTCCACAACTTATCTCAAATTTTCTCTCTCTCTCTCTCTCTCTCTCTCTCTCTCTCTCTCTCTCTCTCTCTCTCTCTCTCTCTCTCTCTCTCTCTCTCTCTCTCTCTCTCTCTCTCTCTCTCTCTCTCGTTTAATCTTTATCTTTTCAAACTTTACTTATTTATTTTATTTTTTTCTTTCTTTTGTTTTTTTTCTTCTTTTGTCCTTCTTCCTTCATTCGTTCTTCTCTTCTATCTCCTTCTCCTTCTTTATATATTTTCATTTTCTCTTATTTATTTTTCTTATTTTTTCTTCTGTTTCCTTTTCTTCATATTTCTCTTCTTCTTCTTCTTCTTCTTCTTCTTCTTCTTCTTCTTCTTCTTCTTCTTCTTCTTCTTCTTTATTTTTCTTCTCTATTCCTCTCTTTCATCTTCTCCCCTTTTGCTATCTTTTCTCCTTCATATAAGTTTTCTCGTCTCTCCTCCTCCTCCTCCTCCTCCTCCTCCTCCTCCTCCTCCTCCTCCTCCTCCTTTTGCTGTCCTGTCTCTACCACTGGTAGTTAGTAGATAGTTTTCACAAACAGCCTAGTAAGGACCTAAGGGTCTGTTGCTGTTTGTCTTCCTTTGTATTCCTTTGTATTCCTATTCCTTCTCCTCTTCCTCTTTCATCCTTCTCTCTTTTCCTCCTCGTTTGCTATATATAAACTACTGCATGCTTCCTTACCTCCTCCTCCTCCTCCTCCTCCTTTCTTTCTTCTTTGTCTCCATTTTCTATAATTTTTGCCTTTCCTCCCTCTCTTCGTTTTCTTTATTCCCTCCTTTCGTTCCTTCTCTTCCTTTTATTCGTTATTTTTTTTTTTTTTTTTCTTTCATTTTTTTTCATTTATCTATTTTTTTCTATCTCATTTTCTTTATTTTGATTTTACCCTTATTATCTCTCTCTCTCTCTCTCTCTCTCTCTCTCTCTCTCTCTCTCTCTCTCTCTCTCTCTCTCTCTCTCTCTCTCTCTCTCTCTCTCTCTCTCTCTCATTTTACGTTTTTATTTATTTTCTTAATTTTATCATCTTCTCTTCCTCTCCTTTTTCTTCGTTTTCTTCTCATTTCTCCTTCCTTCCTTCTTTCCTTCCTTCCTTCCTTCCTTCCTTCCTTCCTTCCTTCCTCTCTCTCTCCCTCCTTCCTTCCTCGCTTATATTACTTATCAAAACTTTTATCTTTAATCTCACTCCTTCCATAACTGTACCTCCTTCTTCCTTAATTTCTTCCTCCTCCTCCTCCTCCTCCTCTTCCTCTTCCTCCTTCTCTTCCTCCTTCCTTCCTTCCTTCCTTCTTCCCTTCCTTCCTTCCTCATTTAATTATTTGGTTTAACTTAGTACCCCTTCTATAACCGGTTCTTTTTTCCTTCATAATCTCTCTCTCTCTCTCTCTCTCTCTCTCTCTCTCTCTCTCTCTCTCTCTCTCTCTCTCTCTCTCTCTCTCTCTCTCTCTTCTCCCTTTTATTACTTGGTTTAGCTTTCCATATCTTAATTCCTGTCTTTCGTGCCTCCAATCTTTATTTTCTTCCTTCCTTCCTTCCTTCCTTCCTTCCTTCCTTCCTTCCTTCATTCCTTCCTTCATTCATTTTCTATAATTATTTTTGCTGTTTTAATTTATTCCCTATCCTTCTCTTTCTCCTCTCTTTTCTTCTCCTCTCTTCTTCCTTCCTTCCTTCCTTCCTTCCTTCCTTCCTTCCTTCCTTCCTTCCTTCCTTAGACAGTTAAACTCCTTATAAATCCTCCTTTTTCTTGATAATTCCCTCCATCTCTCCTCCTCCTCCTCCTCTTCCTCCTCCTCCTCCTCCTCCTCCTCCTCCTCCTCCTCCTCCTCCTCCCATTAAGAGAGTCAATAGGCCACATTATCTCCATTCTTGCCTCATTAACAAGCAATTCAAGTCCTCTCTTACTCTCTTTTATCGTTGTTTCTTCCATTTATCTTGTCTTTTGTTTTGGTTCCTCTCTTCGTCTTGTTGTTGTTGTTGTTGTTGTTGTTGTTGTTGTTGTTTTTATGGTTAGTGTGTCTGTTTATCTCTCTCTCTCTATTTTTTTTCTCTATCTCTTCTCTCTCTCTCTCTCTCTCTCTCTCTCTCTCTCTCTCTCTCTCTCTCTCTCTCTCTCTCTCTCTCTCTCTCTCTCTCTCTCTCTCTCGATCTCAAACTTAAATTTCATGCCTGCTTCAGTCCTCCTCCTCCTCCTCCTCCTCCTCCTCCTCCTCCTCCTCCTCCTCCTCCTCCTCCTCCTCATTAACGTATCTTTCTCCTTCTCCTGTCTTTCCAAATGTGTCTTGTCTTAATGAGGAAAAGTAAGGAAGAAGAGGAGGAGGAGGAGAAGAAGAATAAAGGAGGGAATGAAGGAAGTAGGTGGGCAGAGAAGAGGAGGAAGAAGAAGATGAGGAAGAACAGGTGGAGGGAATGGGAGAGAGAGAGAGAGAGAGAGAGAGAGAGAAAGGAGAGAGGCAGGTGGGAGGAGAGAGAGAGAGGACAGGAGAGAGGAGAGAGAGAGAGAGAGAGAGAGAGAGAGAGAGAGAGAGAGAGAGAGAGAGAGAGAGAAAAGGAGTCACGGATGTAAGAGAAGAAGAGAAAACGTTAACTCTCTCTCTCTCTCTCTCTCTCTCTCTCTCTCTCTCTCTCTCTCTCTCTCTCTCTCTCTCTCTCTCTCTCTCTCTCTCTTATCACGGGGTATAAAATCACAGTAGGGTATCAAATGGAAGAAATCTTAGAAATGAGAGAGAGAGAGAGAGAGAGAGAGAGAGAGAGAGAGAGAGAGAGAGAGAGAGAGAGAGAGACTACACCTTTTTAAAGTGAGATTCGGACAAGGTCAGTGGGTTTATGCTGTCTTGAGATCACGTATGCTGTTATGCTGTTCCTCTTAATGGTCTGTGCTGTATAAGAGTATGCTGTATGCTGTCTATGCTGTGTCTGGCTGTCTGTGCTGTTTAAGAGGTGATATATGCTGTTTCTGGCTGTCTAAGTATGCTGTATGCTGTCTATGCTGTGTCTGGCTGTCTGTGCTGTTTAAGAGGTGATATATGCTGTGTCTGGCTGTCTAAGAGTAGTTTAGATGTTATTTATGCTGTTTAAGAGTATGCTGTATGCTGTTACCGGCTATATATGCTGTTTTTGTTCTGTTTGTATGCTGCGTAGGAGTTGCTGTCAAGTATGCTGTCTTTGTACTGTCTCTGTGCTGTTTGTGTGCTGTTTATATGTTGTATATATATCTATGCTGTTTTAAAGTATGCTGTATGCTGTCTCTGCTGTTTTAGAGTAATATGCTGTGTTTTGGGTGTATTTACGCTGTCTATGCTGTTTATACGCTGTGTAAGAAATGCTGTATGCTGCTTTTAACTGTCTAAGAGTTGTTTAGTGCTGTTTCTGGCTGTTTGTGCTGTTTAAGAGGTGCTGTATGCTGTCTAAGAGTTGTTTAAATGTTGTTTATGTTGTGTAAGAGTATGCTGTATGCTGTTTATGACTGTCCATGCTGTCTTAGTTATTTAGATGTTATTTAAGACTATGCTGCATGCTGTTTGTCGTTGTCTATGCTGTTAAGAGGTGCTGTATGCTGTTTTTGGCTGTGTACATGCTGTGTGTGCTGTTTAAGAGTTGATGTATGCTATTTCTGGCTATCTCTTCTGTCTGTATGCTGTCTGGGAGGTGCTGTCTATATGCTATCTATGTTATGCTGTCTATAACAAAAAATAATGAAAAATAGACCTACTTGATTGCCAGTTCCCTGAAAGAGTCCTTAGATTTAGACAAGTCTGTGACAAATGCTGTTTATATGCTGTCTATGCTGTTTGTGGGGCGAGAGGGGGGGAGGGGTTCAATGGAGTGGAGGAAAAACCGGGAGGAAAGCTCAAGTGGCTGGCATGGAGGGAGGGAGGGAGGGAGGGAAAGAGAGGAGGAAAAGGAGGAAAGAGAGTGCTTATACTTTTCCGTTCTGAAGTGTATGTCAAGAGGACCCACCCCTTCCTCCTCCTCCTCCTCCTCCTCCTCCTCCTCCTCCTCCTCCTCCTCCTCCTCCTCCTCCTCCTCCTCCTCCTCTCTGTAAGTGCCAATAGTTTTGCTTGTAGTTTTTCGTTTGTGTTTGTTTGTGTTGCTATTGTTTCACCACCTCCTCCTCCTCCTCCTCCTCCTCCTCTAACAACAGTGTTCTTCGACCTTGACCTTTTCTCCTCCTCCTC
>NC_059258.1:562570-565070 GCF_017591435.1 Portunus trituberculatus
AAAGGTAAGTTTGATTAGGTAAGGTGAGGCAAGTTAAGGTAAAATTAGCTGCATAGACCAAGTTAGGTTAAGTTAGGTCAAAATTAGGTTTCCAGGTCAATATTCCAAGTTAGGTTAAGTCAAAATTAGGTTTCCAGGACGATATTCCAAGTTAGGTTAGGTTAAGTCAAAATTAGGTTTCCAGAACAATATTCCAAGGTAGGTTAGGTTAAGTCAAAAATAGGTTTCCAGCTCAATATTCCAAGTTAGGTTAGGTTAAGTCAAAATTAGGTTTCCAGAACAATATTCCAAGGTAGGTTAGGTTAAGTCAAAATTAGGTTTCCAGAACAATATTCCAAGGTAGGTTAGGTTAAGTCAAAATTAGGTTTCCAGAACAATATTCCAAGTTAGGTTAGGTTAAGTCAAAATTAGGTTTCCAGATCAATATTCCAAGTTAGGTTAGGTCAAAATTAGGTTTTCAGGTCAATATTTAAGTTAGATTAAGTCAAAATTAGGTTTCCAGAACAATATTCCAAGGTAGGTTAGGTTAAGTCAATATTAGGTTTCCAGATCAATATTCCAAGTTAGGTTAAGTCAATATTAGGTTTCCAGGACAATATTCCAAGTTAGGTTAGGTTAGGTCAATATTAGGTTTCCAGGTCAATATTCCAAGTTAGATTAAGTCAAAATTAGGTTTCCAGATCAATATTCCAAGTTAGGTTAGGTTAGGTCAATATTCCAAGTTAGGTTAGGTTAAGTCAAAATTAGGTTTCCAGGTCAATATTCCAAGTTAGATTAAGTCAAAATTAGGTTTCCAGGTCAAGTTATGACGTTAGGTTGGGTTTTGCAGGCTCCAGATTTACACGTTGGAGGAGAACCAGTGGACCATTTTTTCCAGTCGATGGCGCTTACCTGAAAATCTGAACGTGGGCAGTGAAGAGTTAGCCTGGATTTATTTTAAGAGGTTTTTCCAGATGCTTTTCCAGACTTCGATCGTAAGGTTCCAGTGAGTCTCTTTATAGACATTTCCAGCTCCCCCTCCACCCCATCCTCCTCCTCTTCTTCTTGTTCTTCCTCTTGTTCTTCTTCTTTTTATCTTTCTTCTTCATCTTGTTTCTGCTTTTTCTTTTGCTTCTTTTCTTCATCTTTGTTTTGTCTTCTTCCTTCTGTTTTCTTTTCTTTTGTCCTTCTTTTTTCTTCTTTTTTCATTTTCTTCTTCTTCTTCTTCATATTCTTCTTCTTCTTCTTCTTCTTCTTCTTCTTCTTCTTCTTCTTCTTCTTCTTCTTCTTCTTCTTCTTCTTCTTCTTCTTCTTCTTTTTATTTTTCCTCTTTTTTCTCCTCCTCCTCCTCCTCCTCCTCCTCCTCCTCCTCCTCCTCCTCCTCCTCCTCCTCCTCCTCCTCCTCCTCCTCCTCCTCCACAGACGTTTTCTACATTTTAAAGACTTCCAAAGGTCTAAAGATGTTTCCAGCGCGTTCTCACGTGTCCCAAAACTTTCCACAACCGTAATATTTAATTCTTTTTATTTTTAGTTATCCCAAATAGCTGATTTTTTCCTCTTTATTTCTTAGATTTTCGTGTGTGTGTGTGTGTGTGTGTGTGTGTGTGTGTGTGTGTGTGTGTGTGTGTGTGTGTGTGTGTGTGTGTGTGTGTTTAATGTTTGAGAAAAAGTTTGCTTCTTTCTTATATACCAGATAGTTGTTGTTTTTCTCTCTCTCTCTCTCTCTCTCTCTCTCTCTCTCTCTCTCTCTCTCTCTCTCTCTCTCTCTCTCACTGGTATGTTTTTTTGTGAAGGTCTTTTTCAGAGAGAGAGAGAGAGAAATATTCACACCTTTTCTTGCTGTTCATAAAAGAGACTTAAATTTTTTTTTCTCTCTCTATTCCTCCTCCTCCTCCTTCTCCTCCTCCTCCTCCTCCTCCTCCTCCTCCTCCTCCTCCTCCTCCTCCTCCTCCTCCTCCTCCTCCTCTTAGCATTTTCATCTCCTTTTTTTAAATTTTTCATCTGATCTAATATTTTTTACCTTCGTCCTTTGATGAGGAAAAGTTACTGTTATCTCTCTCTCTCTCTCTCTCTCTCTCTCTCTCTCTCTCTCTCTCTCTCTCTCTCTCTCTCTCTCTCTCTCTCTCTCTCTCGGCGCTCCAGTTAGAGTAAATTTTTATCCTTTAGTTTTGTTTCTTTTATTTCATTTTGACTCTTTCCAATTTTTATTCACATTTTGCATCTCTCTCTCTCTCTCTCTCTCTCTCTCTCTCTCTCTCTCTCTCTCTCTCTCTCTCTCTCTCTCTCTCTCTCTATTTTCTTTGGCTTCTCTTCTAAGTCTTGTTATTCTGTTCCTTGTTTCCTTGTTTCCTTTCTTTTCATTTTCCCTTTTTTCCATTTCTTCGTTTTCTTTTTTTTTTCATTTTCCTTTTACAATATTTTTATTTTGCTTTTCATTTATTTACTTTTTTTTATTTTTCTTCATTTTTTTACTCTTCATTTATTTTCTTGTGTTTTTGTTTCCTAGTTATCTCATTTTTTT
>NC_059258.1:575070-577570 GCF_017591435.1 Portunus trituberculatus
AGAAGAAAAAAGGAAGGAAGAGGGGAAAAAGATGGAGAAAGGGAAGAAGAGGAGGAAGAGAGGGACGAAAGGAGATGAGAAAGAAAGGAAGGACGAGGAAGAAAGAAAACAAGAGAAGAGAAGAAAGGAATGAGAGAGAGAGAGAGAGGGAGGAAGGAAAAAGATAAAGAGGAGAAGAGAAGAGAAAAAGAAGGAAGAGAAGAGATGGAGGGTGAAAAAGACAACTAGTATGAGAGAGAGAGAGAGAGAGAGAGAGAGAGAGAGAGAGAGAATGTAGTAAATAGAAGAGATAATAATGCAAGGGAAAAAAAATATAAATAGATAATGATGGCCCTAAATTTTACTTGCCTGAGAAAAAAAAGAGAGAAAGAAGAGGAACAAAGGAATAGAGAAGAATGTTACACAGATTTTCATGTAGTAGTAGTAGTAGTAGTAGTAGTAGTAGTAGTAGTAGTAGTAGTAGTAGTAGTAGTATTTCCTGTTATCTTATTTTCTTTGATATAATCTTGACTTTTCAAATTTTGCATGTTCCGATTGTGTTCTCTCTCTCTCTCTCTCTCTCTCTCTCTCTCTCTCTCTCTCTCTCTCTCTCTCTCTCTCTCTCTCTCTCTCTCCCTCTCTCCCTCTCTTCACCTAGTTTGCATACTGTCTCACATCCAATTCTTTTCTTTTAATTGACTTTGCCAAATTATGATTCTCAACCAAAACTTAGAGAGTCACGTGGGAGTGTTGGCAGGAGTGTTGGCTGGAGAGTGTTGCGGCGACTGGCTGGGATGTGTTGAGGTGTGTTTAGGAAGTTTTCTGTGTCGCTGAGGCTGGTTTGGGATGTGTTGAGGTGTTGGCTGGAGAGTGTTGCGGCGACTGGCTGGGATGTGTTGAGGTGTGTTTAGGAAGTTTTCTGTGTCGCTGAGGCTGGTTTGGGATGTGTTGAGGTGTTGGCTGGAGAGTGTTGCGGCGACTGGCTGGGATGTGTTGAGGTGTGTTTAGGAAGTTTTCTGTGTCGCTGAGGCTGGTTTGGGATGTGTTGAGGTGTTGGCTGGAGAGTGTTGCGGCGACTGGCTGGGATGTGTTGAGGTGTGTTTAGGGAGTTTTTTGTGTCGCTGAGGCTGGTTTGGGATGTGTTGAGGTGTTGGCAGGGCAGTGTAGCTGGAGAGTGTTGCGGCGACTGGCTGGGATGTGTTGAGGTGTGTTTAGGGAGTTTTCTGTGTCGCTGAGGCTGGTTTGGGATGTGTTGAGGTGTTGTAGGGGAGTGTTGGCTGGGCTTGTATTTTTTTCTTTCCATCTTCCTTCCTTCCTTCCTTCCTTCCTTCCTTTCCTCCTTCCTTCTTTCATTCTTTCATTCCCTCCTTCCTTCCTTCCATCCTTCCTTCCTTCTTTCCTTCCTTCCTTCCTTCCTTTTTTTCTCTTTCTTTCTTTCTTTCTTTCTTTCTTTCTTTCTTCCTTCCTTCCTTCCTTCCTTCCTTCCTTCCTTCCTTCCTTCCTTCCTTCCTTCCTTCCTTCCTTCCTTCCTTCATCTAACTAATAAAGGAAGTTGACCAAAAAAATCATAAAAAATAGATAAATTAATGAATAAATGAAAAAGTCCTTAAGAGAGAGAGAGAGAGAGAGAGAGAGAGAGAGAGAGAGAGAGAGAATAAAAAGCTGAATAGAAAGGTGTCCAAGTTTGAGCGTTCAGTTTACATATGGCCAAATTTCTCCTCGTCCTTGGAAACATTTTAAAGACCTCAGCTTGAAAAAAAAACAGAGAGAGAGAGAGAGAGAGAGAGAGAGAGAGAGAGTCCTTCCAGAGTGTGGCGACAAGAGGTGAAAGAATTAAGATACTAACTCTTGCAATGGAGACGTGAACAGAATAGTGATGGAGAGTCAAGACGGAATCAGAGAGAGAGAGAGAGAGAATCTGTAGTTTAAAAGAGAAATGAAGGCGTGGAAGTTCTTGTTAACTCTTGCAGTAGTGGTGAAGAGAAGAAAAGTAACAAAAGAAGTGATAGAAGTTGTCAAGAAGGAATCAAAGAGAAAGAATTTGTAGTTTAGAAGATAAATGATTGAAGGATCTTGGTAACTCTTGCCATACAGGTGAAGAGACGAGGTAAATACACAGAATAGTGATTAAGATTGTGAAGACAGAATCCAGAAGCAAGAATATGTAGTTTTAAAGAGCAAGGAGTGAAGAGGAAGGGAAAGAGTGAAAAAGATTATTGTTAAGTCTTAAAGTAAAGAAACAGAAGAGAATAACAGAATAGTGATTAAAATTGTGAAGACAGAATCAAAGAGTGAATCTGGAGTTTAAAAGAGAATTTAAGGAGTGAAGAGGAAGAAAAATAGTGAAGCTTCTTGTTAACTCTTGCCATAAAGGTGAAGAGACGAGGGAAATAAAGAGAAGAGTGAACAAAATAGTGATTAAAAAGTGTGAAGACTAAATCAGAGGAGGAGAATTTGTAGTTTAGAAGAGAAATTAATTAAAAGTTATTGTTAAATCTTGTAATAGACTTGAGCTGAAGTG
>NC_059258.1:600070-667570 GCF_017591435.1 Portunus trituberculatus
CAGCGTGGTGGCGGTGGTGGTGGTGGTGGCGGGATAGCCTTGGGTCACTGGGGGTGGGTGGGTGGGTGGGTGGGGTGGCTCGCTACGTATTACATGTAACTGCTGTGTCCTTCATGTGGTTCCAGTTTGACCGGGTTGTATATCAATGCGTGTTTGTTTATCTATCACTTGCTCTTGTTGTTGTTGTTGTTGTTGTTGTTGTTTTTGTTTGCAGAGTCTCATTTTTACCGTCATTATCCTTCACAGACATGGCGGGTCAGTGTGAACGGTGACGGCGGCGGCGGCGGCGGCGGTGTAGTGAGCGGCAGGAGCAATGGAGAGGCGGCGGTGGCGGTGGTGGGTGGCGGTGGCGGCTGTGGTGTTGGTGAGCGCCACGCCTGCACGAGGAGATTGGGAGGACTGTCCGCTGGGATGCAAGTGTACCTACGCCAGTAACAGGAAGGTGAGCCCACGTACTTGTAACTAACCTATGACTAACCTAACCTAACCCAACCTATGACTAACCTAACCTAACCTAACCTAAACTAACTTAACCTAACCTAACCTAACCTAACTTAATTTTGTGACTAACCTAACCTAACCTAACTTCAGCCAGTAACAGAAAGGTGTGTCTACTTATCTGACTAACTTAACCTAACCTAACCTAACCTGTAACTAACCTAACCTAACCTAACCTAACCTACTCCAGTAACAGGAAGGTGTGTCCACGTGCCTGTGACTTTGAGTGTCATTAAACCACACCTTGAAACGAAGACAAAAGTAAAACAACACTAAACTCTATTAAAAGATTACTGTGAGGCTCGTATTTTTAAACACTTTTGTGCTTCACCTCCACTATTTCAAAAGGCATTATTTAAATTCACAATATGTATTTGAGAGCGTTTTTTTTTTTTTTATGGTTCTAGAGACATAGTTACAATTTTTTTACATTATTAACTGGAGAAACACTTGAAAATCCCTACTTGTATCTGTGGCCTTGAAAACAGTTTTGATGAGAGAATATAGCGTTTTCAAGGATGTTTTTGTGGTTCTAGAGGCAGAGTTACAAGATTTTTTCATGATAAACTGGAGAAGCACTCTTGAATACCCCGCTAATCGTCTCTGTGGCCTTGGAAAACAGTCTTGGTGAGAGAGCAAAGCGTTTTTGAATACTGACCTCAAGCACACAATTCTAGCAGTTTACCTACTTACATCTTAACAAGTAGTGTAGTAGGGTGTGTCACCAGTCTGTCCCTCTCTCTATCAGACTCGACAAGGATAAGTGTGAGAGATGTGTGTGTTATGAAGTAAGTGTGCAGAGAGCGAGGACGAAGAGGAGGAGGAGGAGGAGGAAAAAACTTGATAGAGCAAAGAGAGACGAGTTGAGGAAGAATATGGAGAAAATGAGGAAAAGGAAAAGGATGAAAAAAGGTGATTACAGGAAGAAAGAAAAACAATATGAAGAAGTAAGAGAGAAGAAGAAATGGAAGGAACATAGTAGTAGTAGTAGTAGTAGTAGTAGTAGTGTGTGGCGCCTTGTCTGCCGCCTCGTGTGGGATTGCAAGGCTGGTATGCTACAGATAGATAGATAGACCACTATTATTACTACTACTATCCATTTCCTCCAGGGGCAGACAGGCTAAGAATGTGAGTGATGCGAGATAATATGTGTGTTAGTGTGTGTGGCGCCTTGTCCGGCCAGCCACGTGTCGATGGATAATATTTGAACAAGATTGAGTCGGCCTCGTGAAGTACCGCCTTGCAATATCACACCCATCATATGTTTCCTCGAATTTTTGCACTGCTTTGTAAGTGGCGGGATAACAAGACGCATTTCACCAAGACCCCTTTCACCAAGACTTTATATTGATTCCATCTAACTACTGAGAACCTTACGTCATCTTTGTTACGTCCCCTTACGCCACTTCAAACAGCTGTCAATTCTAGCGTATCACAGTGAAGATGTACAAAAGTCTCGTTATTTATTAATTTTGAGCCTGTTCCTTTATTGCCTCCTTTCACCACTTCAAACAGCTGGTAAACTCTGGAACTCCCTGCCTGTGTGTGTATTTCCAACTTCCTATGACTTCACTTCAAATAGTTGTCAATTTTAGCATATCGTAGTGAAGAGATACAAAAATAACCCTCATTATTTATTAGTCTTGAGCCTCTCTGTTACGTTTACACCACTTCCAATTCAAGTATAGTACAACAAAATTCTTGTGAAGGCCTTGGAAAACAGTGATTGGGAGAGGGCAAAGGTTTTAGAATACGAGCTTAAGTGTGTGTGTGTGTGTGTGTGTGTGTGTGTGTGTGTGTGTGTGTGTGTGTGTGTGTGTTAAACCAATCCTTGATGTTTGGCGCTGAGCTAGTCACTTCCTCACATCTGACCTCGATTATTAGTACCTTAGGGCTGAGGACGAGGACACATTCTCTCTCTCTCTCTCTCTCTCTCTCTCTCTCTCTCTCTCTCTCTCTCTCTCTCTCTCTCTCTCTCTCTCTCTCTCTCTCTCTCTCTCAAGTCTGACAATGATTTCTCCTACTCTTTATCTTATTTTTCCTTTCCTTACTTTATTTTCTCTCTCTCTCTCTCTCTCTCTCTCTCTCTCTCTCTCTCTCTCTCTCTCTCTCTCTCTCTCTCTCTCTCTCTCTCTCTCTCTCTCTCTCTCTCGTGTGTACATCTTAAGGGCTAGAATGATAGACGGTTGGTACGTGTGTGTGTGTGTGTGTGTGTGTGTGTGTTGTTTATATCTTGTTATGTATGCGTCATCACTCCTGTTCACACACACACACACACACACACACACACACACACACACACACACACACACACACACACACACACACACACACACACACATTTTTCTCCCTTACCAAATTTATTACCTATTTATTTTTCCCTTTTTTCCTCCCCATCATCTTGTCTCCTTCCTTATTCCTCTTTCATTCCCTCTTATTCTTTCCCTCTCCTCTCCCTCTCCCTCTCCCTTCTCCATTTCCCTCTCCCTCTCCCTCTCCTCTCTCTCCCTCTCTCCCTCTCTCCCTCTCCCTCTCCCTTACATATCACGGAAGCACAAAAGGTAAAGCCGAGATTTTCCCTCCTCCTCCTCCTCCTCCTCCTCCTCCTCTTCTTCTTCTTCTTCTTCTTCTTCTTCTTCTTCTTCTTCTTCTTCTTCTTCTTCTTCTTCTTCTTCTTCCTCCTTTGGTATTAAATATTTTTTCCCGCAAATCTCTTTCATGTCTCTTTTTTTTCCTTTTTCTCATATAAACGAATAAGTAGATTTCTCTCTCTCTCTCTCTCTCTCTCTCTCTCTCTCTCTCTCTCTCTCTCTCTCTCTCTCTCTCTCTCTCTCTCTCATCCACCCTTGATCTTTCGCATTTTTAAATTGTATATAGCTTTAGTGAGTTAGCATCATCCCTTCTCTCTCTCTCTCTCTCTCTCTCTCTCTCTCTCTCTCTCTCTCTCTCTCTCTCTCTCTCTCTCTCTCTCTCTCTCTCTCTCTCTCTCTCCCTTGCAACGCTATTGGTCAGCTTATCACGGTTCTTGGTTCCTATTGGTCGCTTATGTCACCAGGAAAACCAATATCCGATGCGCTGATTGGCCAGGAAGCGAGCGCCACCTCCTCTGATTGGCCACTTTTGAATACGATCTTATTTTATTTATTCTTATTTATTTTTCTATTTTATTTTTCTGCGATATGTTTTCAGTTCACGGGTTTGTCTTTTTTTAATTTTTTTTACGTTTTTGTTCGTATTTTCCGTTTTCTTTTCGTGTTTTGGAATATTTTAAGCTGTTTTTTTTTTCTAGAGTGGCTGTTTGTTTGAGTGTTTGAGTGTGTTTTTTTTGGGGGTGAAAATCGTGTTTTGAGTGCATTTTGAGTGTAGAAGTAATTTTGTTTTTGAGTGTGTGAGTTTTGGGGTGAAAAATCGTGTTTTTTTTGTGTGTGTTTGAGCTTGTTTGAGTGTGTTTTGAGTGCGTTTTGAGTGTGGAAGTGGTGTTTTTTTGTTTGTGAGTTTTGGGGATGAAAAATGGTGTTTTGACTGTTTTTGGGTGTGTTTGAGCATGTTTGAGTGTGTTTTGAGTGTTCTGAGTGTTCTGAGTTTGAATGTGTTTTGAGTGTGCTTGTGAAAATCATGTTTTGAGTGTGTTTTGACTGTTTGAGCGAGTTTAAGTGTGTTTGAGTGTGTTTTGAGCATGTTTGAGTATGTCTGATGGGTTTTGAGGTGAAAATCATGTTTTGAGTATGTTTTGAGTGTGTTTTGGAGTGAAAATCGTGTGTTTGAGTGTGTTTTGAGTATATCTGAATGTGTTAGGATGAAAATCGTGTTTTGAGCATTTTTAGTGTATTTAGGTATGTTTGAGCATGTTTGAGTGTGTTTATGCATGTTTAGATGTGTTTCAGAGTATTTTGAGTGTGTTTTGACGGTAAACAACGCTAATTTTTCCTTCCTCCTCTCTTCTTTTCAGTTGGCGGACTGCAGCCTGGCAAAATTCACCACCATTCCTTCACTACTCAGCACAGAGATACAGGAATTGAACCTTAATGATAACAGCATCATGTGAGTCCACGCTGAACCCTCCACACTGTCATTACTACCATTAAAACCCCCATTAGAACCCTGGCTACCATTAAAAATTTCATTGTTACCATTAGAACCCCATTAGTATCATTAGAACTTCCATTAGAACCCTGGCTACCATTAAAAATTTCATTGTTAACATTAGCACCCTCAATACTACCATTAGAACCTCCATTAGAACCCTGTCTACCATTAAAAATTTCATTGTTACCATTAGAACCCCATTAGTACCCATTTAGAACCCTGGCTACCATTAAAAATTTCATTGTTAACATTAGCACCCCATTACTACCATTACAACCTCCATTAGAACCCTGGCTACCATTAAAAATTTCATTGTTACCATTAGAACCCCATTAGTACCATTAGAACTTCCATTAGAACCCTGGCTGCCATCAACATTTTCATTGTTACCATTAGAACCACATTACTACCATTAGAACCTCCACTAGAACTCTGTCTACCATTAAAAAAATTAATTGTTACCATTAGAAACCCATTACTACCATTAGAACTTCCATTAGAACCCTGGCTGCCATCAAAATTTTCATTCTTATCATTAGAACCACATTACTACCATTAGAACTTCCATTAGAACCCTGGATACCATTAAACATTTCATTGTTAACATTAGAACCCCATTACTACCATTAAAACTTCCATTATAACCCTATCTACCATTAAAACTTGCATTGTTACCATTAGAACTTCCATTAGAACCCTGGCTACCATCATAATTATCATTGTTACTATTAGAATCTTGATTACTACCATTAGAATCCTGCCTACCATTACAATCTTCATTATTACCATTAAAACATCCATCAATACCATTAGAATTCCATTACTACCATTAGAATTTTCATTACAACCCTGTTTATTATTAGTACTTTCATTATTACCATTAGAACCTTGATTACTACCATTACAATCATGTCTACCATTAACACTCCCATTAATCCCATTATAACTTTATCTACCATTAGAACCCTTATTTATTATTTTCTTCTTCTTCTTCTTCTTCTTCTTCTTCTTCTTCTTCTTCTTCTTCTTCTTCTTCTTCTTCTTCTTCTTCTTCTTCTTCTTCTTCTTCTTCTTCTTCTTCTTCTTCTTCTTCTTCTTCTCCTCCTCCTCCTCCTCCTCCTCCTCCTCCTCCTCCTCCTCCTCCTCCTCCTCCTCCTCCTCCTCTTTTGAAAATCAGTGTAAAAAAATGAAAAACACAAACTGAGAGGAAAAGTAAACAAAAAAACACATTTTCTCCTTTTTTTTATAGAGGAAAAAGTAGAAAAGAAAAGTAGTAATATATTTCCTCTTATTCCTCTTACTCTTTCTTTTCGTAACTCCTCCTCTTCTTCTCTCGCTCACCAGGTATTTGGAGAAGGACGCGTTTAAGAAGGCTGGGCTAATTAACCTGCAGAAGCTTTACCTGCGGAACAACCAAGTGCGGAGTCTCCACAAGGATGCCTTCAGGGACCTCAAGATTATGATTGAGCTTGACCTTAGTAACAACAAGATCGACAAACTCCACCCTGAGACTTTTACTGGTGTGTGTGTGTGTGTATTTACCTAGTTGTATTTACCTAGTTGTAGTTTTACAGGGCCTGGGCTTTACGCTGGTGTGGCCCTGTCTCCATATCTACACTTATCCAATTTTTCTGTAAAGCTATGCACACTCTTGGCTGACACCACCTCCTCACTCAAACTGTTCCAAGTCTCAACACATCTTTGCGGGAAACTATATTTTTAACATCTCTCAGACATCTTCCCTTCCTCAGTTTTTTTTTACTATGTGATCTTGTGCTTCTAATGTCATATTCTTCTCTCAGGATCAGTTTCTCATTATCCACTTGATCCATTCCATTAATCAATTTATAAACTTGTATCAGATCCCCTCTCTCTCTTCTCTGTTCCAGGGTTGGTAGATCCATAGCCTTTAGTCTCTCTTCATATGTTATCCCTTCAAATTCTGGAACTACTACTACTACTACTACTAATACTATTACCACTACTATCACTAGCACTACTACTACTACCACTACCACTACTACTACTACTACTACCACTACCACTACTACTACTACCACTACTATTTCAGGATTGGAGAAGCTACGGTTTTTGGACCTGAGTTTGAACCTTCTGTCAAGACTCAATGGGGTTCAGTTTCCTCCACTGCCACATCTTCGGAGACTCAACTTCCGAGAGAACAGATTGACTTACATTCACAACTTCGCCTTCTCCAACCTCAAGATTATGGAGTCCCTCAGGTGAGCTTGGAATTAATGACCCCCTGTGTTTTGATGAGGGTGTGACTTCGTTTGAGAGATGGAGAAAGAGAGAGAGATAAGAGTTTCATGTGTTTTGTTGGGGAAATTTAAAAAGAAGAGGGATTAAAAGGATTATTTCAAGCTTGGTATAGGAAATTAATAAAACAAATTATTTTACTCATCTCATTGTTCTTAATTTATTTGTTTATTCATTATTGGGTTGCCATGACACACTCTCCCTTTCCGCAGACTGTCAGGGAACCAGCTGGAGGTAATTCAGCCGGAACTCTTCACCAATAACACCAATTTGAAAGAACTGGAGCTGCATGACAACCTGTGGGAGTGTGACTGTCGTTTGAAGAATTTGGTGCGCTGGGCCAAGAGGAAATTACTTCTTCAGGTGGGTCCTCTCTGCCTCTCTTAAACCCTTCAGTACCATGACGGGTTCATTTATTCATTATGTTTACTATTTGGTGATTTGCAGCTTCAGAAACTTATGTGGGGGATTAGAATATTGGAGACTGTGGCTGTTAATCTTCTAACCTCTATAGACCCTTCCTAATGTCAATAAAATGGTCTAATCACACCCAAAATTCACATTCAATATTCATTCTGCTTACTGTTTGGTGATTTTATACAGCTTCAGGAACTTATGTGGAGATTAGAATAGTGAAGACTGTGGGTGTTATTCTTCTGCCCTCCATAGACCCTTCCTAATGTCAATAAAATGGTCTTATCATATACAAATCTCAAGGTAAAAATGTTACTTTAGAGAGAGAGAGAGAGAGAGAGAGAGAGAGAGAGAGAGAGAGATGGACAGACACACACACACACACACACACACACAAATGCACATGCATATCTCAAAATACTTACCTCAGAGAGACAGAAACACACACACACACACACACACACACACACACACACACACACACACACACACACACACACACACACACACACACACACACACACACACACACACACACACACACACCATTACTAACCCTTCCTCCCATCCACAGAAACATGTGACCTGCCACTCCCCAGAACGCATGTCTGGTCGCAATCTGAGGGACGTGAGTGAGGATGACCTGGCTTGCCGTCCTGAAGTTGAAGTCCCACAGGTCGACATCCCCGCCGCACCAGGTCAGAACGCCACACTGACCTGCCTAGTCCGAGGTGACCCTTTGCCTAGAGTCCGCTGGGTTCACCATGGTCGGGTCATAGCAAATTTATCGGTTGGTAGATTTTCTGGGCCAGAGCAGATCTATCTCATTAAGGAGGAGGTTGGGTCAATACCAGAAGAACGGGTCACTAGTTTAACAGTGACCCAGGTAACAGAGAATGACCTGACCTTCTATACATGTGTGGCGGAGAATATAGCTGGATTGGTGGAGAAAAATGTGTCGCTAGTGCCTGCCTCTGTGACGTACCCTGGCGCTGTCACTCCTCCGGCCACCATAGACCTGTACCTCATCATTGGGGTGACGGTTGGTGGTGCCGTGCTGCTCCTCCTTGTGTGTATCTGTGTGTGCGTGTGTGTGCGGCGGCGGCGGCGGCGTGCACCGAAGCCTAAGGTGAATGGGGCAGCCGGGGCGACACACACCCGCCATGAAAATGTGATGATTGTGAACCCCGTCGAGAAACCGCCTCGGAGATATGAGAAGGTACCCCAGACTGACCTTGAAATGACTGGTCTGGGGGGCGGCGGCAGCGGCGGCGGTCACAGAAGCTACGATGAGGTGGACTACCCCCCCGAGGCCGCCCCGCCAAACCTCCGCACACCCTTGGCCACCCTAGAGGAGGAGGATGATGACCCCCCATCTCACAACACCACCATGGAGGCTGTCCCAGGCCCCCCCGCCCCTTCAGACTACTGGAGCCACTACCCTGATCTAGTGGATATGACTCGGCCACGTGCGACGTCACCCCCTGCCATGCCCCACCTCCCCTACCGCTCCCCTATAGGTCCTGGGGAGTGGCGGTACAGCTACGCCCAGCCCTCACACTACCCAATGTCAACTGATTACTACACCTCTGGCTACATATCCCCGCCAGGTGGCCCTCTCCCTCGCCCCGGATATGTCACCCTGCCCCGCCGCCATCGTTCACCTTCCTGGGCTGGCCCCCCTTCAGCAGAGATCACAGTTCCCCCTCCCGCCCCAGCCAGTGAGTGTGGGGATGTGCGTCTGCCTTATGACCCGATATACGACACACTCGGCCCTAGAACAACAGCTGACGGGACTTCAAGAACTGACCTGACTCGAGCTGCTCTCCGGGTCACTGAGGCTTTCTCCCGCCCAACGCACACCCCTCCTAACTCCCCACCTCACTCCCTCCCCCCATACTATGCCCCACTCTCCAGCCACCCTGCCTCCGCTCCACACGCACAGCCAAAAAGCCGCATGCATTCCTCCACTTTGCCTCGCTCCACGCCAAATTTACTAGAGGGAAGTGGATTGAGTGGTTTAAGCCTCCCTGCACAAGACTCCCCAACCACTTCCTCTCACCAAGCCTCTCCACTTTACACCAAGAAGTCCAGCCTCCACCAGTCACCCAACACCACCTCCACCTCCACCTCCTCCCCTTTCCGTACCTCCTCCCCCTTCCAAGTAAACGGAAAGAATGCTCCATCAACTGCTAACACCTCCACTGACTCTATCCTTGACTCATCCACCTCCTCTTCCAACAACAACAACAACAACAGCGTCAATAAGAACAATAACAACAACAAGGGGGGTGGAGGGAAGAAGGTGCCACCCAAGCCGCCTCCTAAGCCAGCTGGAAAGAGGCTCTCCACTTCCTCCATTCCTGGGGACGTGAAAAAAGGTGAGAATGGTAAAGTCTTCCAGGATGAAGGGCCGGATGGAACTGAGGTGTGAGAGAGAGAGAGAGAGAGAGAAAGAGAGAAAGAGAGAGGTTGTAGTTTGTGGTTTGAGAAATGCAAGTTTGAGGTCTTAAATGAGTGAATAGACATTTTGTAAGTGAATAAAGTGAAAAAAAAAAATCATCTCCTAGACAGTGAAGTGAGTGAGATGTGTTGAAAAGTATACCCATAATGTGGCACAAGGAACACTGAACACTGTAATGCAAGGAGAAGTGACAGAAAGAGAAAAGTGAGGCATAGAAAGCAAAACAAGGACCATAGTGACTAAACCGAGTGGTGATGGCCAAACTGTGGTGTTGAGAGGTGAGGGAGAGACCTGTGTGTGTGTGTGTATGTATGTATGTGTGTGTGTGTGTGTGTGCCTGGGTGAGGGTGTTGTTGAGGTGTTGAGGTGTGGTGAGAGACAGAGAGTGTTTATGTACTACAGGGAAGTGGACTGTGTGTGTGTATAGTGAAGTGAGTGGAGGTAGATTCAGTGTCCAGCCAGCCACTCATGGAACAGTGGGTGTGTTTGATAGCATGGCTTGTGGCAAAGACATTGGAGCAGTGTGTGGCGTCTGTGTGGGCTGTTGATGCTGTTTTATTACTCTGCTAGATAAAAAAAAAAGTATATAATATGTATATAATATACATATATACACACATACAATGTATTTTCATAATGCAAGTAGTTGGAAATTTTGTATGTTCATATTTATTGAGGAGAGAAGGCTTGAGTGAGCAGCCAAGCAGGTGTGTTAGCAGGTTAGCAGGTTTAGCAGGTTCTGTTGTGTTTCCCTCCCAAGCGCTGCATTCCTTTGTGCAGGCAGGACCAGGTGGCAGTGGTGGTGGTCAGGTAGGGTCAGGTCTTGCTGTCACTTGTTACTGAGAGATACACTTATCCAATGACCTCACCTGCTGGCCACCCCACTGCTACACACATGAATAGTTTTATGATACAAGTGAAGGGGATTTGAAGCCATAACAATAACAGGAAATGACATGCAAACAGTTTCCTGGCAGCCTTGAGGAGTCCATTCCCTGATTTCCTTTGTTTCCCCATGACTGTGATGCTTTGAGGACCTCCCTATGTTGTCTCCCTTGTTTAGGCTGCATGTGTCTGCTGCTACTGCTGCTGCACGTGTATGGCCGTCCCTCAGGCAGAGTAGAGGTTCAGTAGTGTCCAGTGAGGCCAAGTGAGCTTATTGTGGTGTGAGGATGCAAGGCCGAGTGTCTGTCTGTGTGTCTGTCTGCCGCAAATCGTCAAGTACAAAGTTGTTGCTAATGGAAGGAATAGATGGAAATTTTTTTGTAGGTAACCTGTCCTCCATTTATTACAAGTTTTCTTCGGCTGTTTATTATGACCAAGTGTTCTCCTGCGTCAAATATTTTCCTCTGTCTGCTTGTCTGTGTGGATTTCAGCGCAGCATTCTCCAACATTTCAGGGTTCACATTTCAACAACTTTTAACCTCTTCAGCACTGGGACACATTTTTATTGCAAGTTTTTGGATATGATTACGCCATTTTATTTACATTAGGAGCAAGTTATCGGGGTTAGAAAATTAATGCACAGAGTCTTCACCATTTTAATTCACACATAAGTTTCTGAAGCTGTGTGAAATTGCCAAATAGTAACCAGAATGGATATGAAAAATGTGTCATGGTACTGAAGAGGTTAACAGGCTGTAGTAGAAGTCATTGGGGTGTTCCAGGGCATGATTTGAGTGGTTTGATGATTCTAGCAACACCTGTACAAGAATCCTGCATCACCAGCCACCGATGGGAAGGAAGCGTCTCTGAGGACCCAATCAATCTCTTCTGGTCCTTGGAGAGTCCTGCAGTGGTCCCGAGTGTTTCAGAGTGTGAGCCTCAGTGAAAAGTTGCAATTTGACACTAAGAACTTGACTGCATGCATTTCCTTCAACCTTTCTGTTTTCCCTTCTCTCTATTTCTTTCCTATCTCTTCCTTTCATTTCTCCTCTTTTTTTATTTCCTATTTCTCCTTTCCTCTCTTCTTTTTTTTTTTTTTTTCTTTTTCCTTCTTTCGGTTCTCAAATGTGAGCTTCGGTGACAAGTAGCAGTTTGACAGTTGGATTATAAGTTGAGTTTTGTTTCAGTTTTCTGCCAAAGCACTGGATGGAAAATGTTCAGTTTACCAACATCCTGTGTGACTGATTTGTGTCTTCAACGCTAGACACTTCCTGGGAACTTGTTGGCTTTGTGGCTCCTCAGTTGTCAGTTGTGGTTTGTTTGCGTGGCTGTTTATAAGTGATGTGTAAAGTGTACATAGGGTGAAGTCCATCCTTTCCTGTGTTGGACGGATTTGAGTTGCTGTTTCTCTTCAGTGAGTTGCCGGAAGTCAGGCGGTGCTCCTCATCTTTAGTTACTAAGGTGTGTTTTAGGTTAAAAGCTTTCTTTTCTTTTTTAAGCAAGTTTTTTTTTAATTTATGTTAGCCTTACCATATTATGTTTTCAGTGGTGTGAGAATTTGTGCAAGACACTGTATCCTTATTTTCTATGTAGCCAAAGCAATCATGTGACTTTTTTTTACCATAGACTGGTCCCGGAAGACTGTCTTAACTTTTTACTTGTCTGTAAATTTGTGATGCTGGAAACTGTGGGCACAAAACTATTGGTGGTGTGAAGACAGTGACAAGCCAGGCAGTGCTGACACCAATCACTCACAAACTGTCACTGCTCCAATTTGAACCAGTTTAGACTTTCAGAGAATTTTCCCTCTTTAAGTTGTGTCGTTTTTTTTAAGTGAGTGAAGGTAGATTCTTAGTGAAGCAAAAGTTCTTCACATACCAAAGGACAAAATCTCTCAATGCATCAAGTGAGAGAGTGTTCGTAAGCCACAGTCTGCCAGCACTGCACTCCAAGGACTGACTTGCTTGGTTTAATGAGTCCCTGTCTGTTTCCTTATTGTTTACCCAGACTGTCACTATCCACTTTTAACGCTGGTTGCCACACTGCCTGGGCGCGGCAAGACGGAAGGTTCAGCTGGACAACACAGCAACACAACGCATCCTCCACTTAGGACAGAGTATATTTTTGGCAAACCGTTTGTAGTGCCGGGATTCGTGGAGGCAGAGGTTGGATACTTACATATAGGAGTGGTGACTTCATGTGCGTTCAGTTAATTTTTTGTACCAATAAGTGTCGTCGCTGCTGCCGCTGTGCTGCCGGGGAGACTTAAGAGACTCTAGTGCCAACTGTGGGGTGATGGTGAGGCAGAGAACCTTCATCCTACACCTGTCAAATCTATATTAACGAAACTCACCTGGAATGCGATCCTGGCCCCGTCAATTCCTGATATGTACAATACTGTGTTGTCACTCCTTCCGTCTGTCTGTTCGTGTGTTGCTTTGGGTTCCGTGAGGCGCCTCCAGTGGGCAGAATAACGTTATATGTTTGTACACGAATGCAATTGAGTTTCTTTGCATGGTGTTATGTATTGGAGTTCTGAGTGCAAGTCTACTTAGGCCAACACACTTTACATCTTTTTTTACATTTCTATATGAGTTGAGAGCAAAGCCAAACGTGTCCTCTGGTTGCTGTGATGTTGAAAAGAGAAGAAATGCTCGTGTTTTTACTGAATTTTTTTACCGTACTTGAGTTTTTCCCCTCCCTTCCATTCCTACTTATCCTGTTCCATAAGGTTGAAGTGGCTCAGGGAAGTGTGTGGTGCCTGCTGTCCACATTCCACCAAACTATAACATCGAAACTAAATTACCGCGACAATCATAACAGTATTTTGGAGATGAAAAGTTTGATTAGCACTAACACCAAGGAATTTCATCGGATATAAATGAAGAACAAACTAGATAACAATGATTTATGGAGAGTATAGAGACAATGATGAGTGGATGGTATAAGTCAGGCTCATATTATAAAGTACTTCTGCTCTCCACCTTCACTATTTTCAAAGGGCTGTAGTTGAAATGACACAGGTTTTTAAGGATGTTTCTGTAATTCCAGTGACATGTTAAGTTTTCTGCATTACCAACAGGAAAAATACTCTTTAGAATTTGGTCAATTATCTTTGTGGTTTATTTTCAAAGGGCTCTAGTTAAAGTGACACAGGTCTTTAAGGAGTTTTCTGCGTTGCCAAGACGAAAAATGCTCTTTAGAACCCAGCTTATCATCTCTATGGTTTATTTTCAAAGGGCTCTAGTTGAAGTGACACAAGTTTTCAAGAATGTTTATGTGATTCTAGTGACATGTTAACAAGTTTTCTGCATTATGAACAGGAAAAATACTCTTTGGAACTGGACTAATCATCTCTGTAGTCTTTGAAAATGGTCACAGTGAGAGAGGGAAGCATTTCTGAATATGGTCTGTGGTGGCAGGAGGGGGCCAGAGGGACCAGACACGTCCACTGCGCTGTGGAGACGAAAGCCATTATTGTTAAAACATTCCTACTGAAACTGTCATTACTATAAGGCACAGATTGAAGTAATAAAATGTATAAAATCAAACTGCAGCTTTTTACCCACTCAAAAACCTTCTACCAGCAAGACATGGCAATAATCTTACATACGATTATGTAATGTGGTTGCCTCAAACACACACACACACACACACACACACACACACACACACACACACACACTAACTCCTTCAGTACTGGGACACATTTTTTACCTTGAGATTTGGATGTGATTAGACCATTTTATTGACATCAGAAAGGATCTATGGAGGGCAGAAGATTAGCGGCCACAGTCTTTACTATTGTAATCCCCACATGAGTTTATGAAGCTGTATAAAATCACTGAATAGTAAGCAGAATGAATATAGACACGCGTCATGGTACTGAAAGTGTTAAGCATGTAGCAATATAGTTATGATTATCTATTTTTCTGCTGATGGAGTGTTATAGGAAGACAAAGGTATTTATTTGTAACATGATGTAAAGGAGTGGGTGAGTGTGAGAGAGCGAGATGATTAGGGAGAGCATGGGAGAGGAAGGGGAAGCGAAAAGTGGATAGTTTGCCCAAGAGTTAGTGAGACGCGGCTTGTTGGCTCCGTAGAGTTTTTGCGGGTGAGTGACAAGGTACTACTACTTCTGTTGCTGCTGCTGCTGTTACTGTTACTACTACTGCTTCTACTACTACTACTACTACTACTACTACTACTACTACTACTACTACTACTACTACTACTACTACTACTACTACTACTACTACTACTACTACCATTACTACTGCCGCTGCTACGAGAGAGAGAGATTCTAGTCTTTCGTTATATATTCTAATTATATCTCCTCCCAGTTTTTATTCAATTATATATCAACTTTCAAGAAAAAGGACGCGAGTGCTGATAAAGACAAGTTCAAGACAGAGATCAAGACAAGCTCCCCCCCCCTCCTTGTCCTCGCCCTCGCGATTGCCTGCACTGAGCTAGCCCCTGCCTCGTCATGTTTTCCGCTTTCCTCGCCGTTTCAGGTGTCATGCAGCCTCCTGACTCGCCACATAGGTACGTGAGAGACTCAGGCTCCTCAAGGTACAGGTGTCATGACGGATACAAGACAGGAAGATAGGAAAAGATAAGATGTGTTCCTGTCAGCTGTGTTTGCATGTTTGCCTCTTGTCACTTTGGCGTGTGCATGGCTCTCAGAACGGATTTTAATAATTACCTTAGATTTTGAGGAAAGTTACCTTAGATATAAATATTTTACCTCAGATTTCACTCAGCAGTACTCTAGAATTACTTCAAATATATTAGCTAATTTGTATTTTTTTTTTTTTCCACCAGTAGTAATTCCAATAATGGCACAAATTCATTTATAGTCTAAAAGGTTAGAATAGAAAAATTGACAGACAATTCAAAATGCATATTTAACTAGAAAAAGGGGTTCCTCTGAGCCCAGCCCTACAGAAAGCAACATTCACAACACATTTACTTCATTCATGATACCAAAATCCAATCAACATGTCCATAATGCACATAATTGCCAGTTTGACTGGACCAAAGCAATATAGACATAACTGTGGGTTTTAAAAGAAGTTAAACACAGCACTTTGACATTAATAATAAGACATGTTGTTAAGCCACAAAATTTGTTTTAAAAGGAACTTGTAGGTGGAATGCCTAACTTCATAGAAACTGTTTTGGCAAGAGATGAGATGTGAAGCTTTCAGTTTATATTATAAGTGAAAAACAGACCAACAATGAATGATAAACTAAGCTTTCATTCATCTCCCCCTGAAGATAAACTAGCCTGATATCTTGTAACCTAACCTAACTCCCCATAAGGCAATTGTAATATGAATATCTGCCATATTATTTTCTTGTACCAGGGCAGTCACCAACACAAGACACCAACAAACTAATGGTACAATAAAACAGGTCACACAAGGTACTTATCATGCATGACCTTACCTATTCTTGCTACCACTGCCTCTAAATTTCAGTTGTTTTTATCCTAGATTTGTTCGTACTATGCCCTTCTTTATTACCCTTTGACACCAAAACATTACAGAGGTGACCAAAAGTAGAAGATTCAATGAAAAATATAAATTGTGATCATTTTTTTTTTTTTTCTCTCTCTCTCTCTCTCTCTCTCTCTCTCTCTCTCTCTCTCTCTCTCTCTCTCTCTCTCTCTCTCAGACATCAGGTATCAGTAATGAAGTTTGTGGTGGAACCTGTGAGCAAGGATTGAGGATGGCTATGAAGGCTGGTTGGTCTCCGTAGCCAGCCTGATAGTATCCACACCACTCTAATCACCATTATTTCCACTAAGGGAGGTGGCACACCACATCTCACGCAGGTAAGGTTGTGTGTGTGTGTGTGTGTGTGTGTGTGTGTGTGTGTGTGTGTGTGTGTGTGTGTTTGTAGTGAAAGAGTTAATGAAATTTTGTAATGAAGAAAAGATGAAATGATTGAATAGTAAGATGTAAAGATTCTCAGTTTTTCTCTGTGTTTGTGAAAGATGAATGTGATCAGTATGTGTGTTATTGATTTCTTGTGAAGGCATCTTTGTCACAGGAGGAAGGAGAGATGAGTGGCTGACTTGTATTTATTTGTTAGGTATTTGTGAGTGCAGTTTGTGTGTGTTTGTGAGTGGTGGTGTTTGCATCAGTATGGAGGGCTGAGTGGCTGAGTTGCACATGTTCCCTGGGTGTTGGTGAGTGCAGTGATGGTTTGCGTTTTTTCGACAGGATGTGCTGCACCGGTGGTGTGGCGTTGAGGGAAGCGCCTCTCTGTATCTCTGCCCACCACTTTATTGAACACACATGAAGGTGCTCCAGAGTTTCAAGAAGGGAGTGGCACACACACTTTGCTGCACTCCAAGTAAGGGAAACAAGTTGTCAAGTAATAGTTATTTTGACATTATCCCCAGTTTTGCTCATCCCTCCAACTGCTAACTCTGTACATGGGCCTTATCCGTCTTTGTATGAAGTACTCTTTGCATGTTTGGGGAGTTCCACTCACACAGTATTGTTAGATAAGATGGAATCAAAAGCTTTTCATCACATCAACTCCCCTCCTCTGACTGACTGTCTTCAGCCTTTTTCTCACTGCCAAGATGTTGCATCTTTTTTATTTTATTGTTATTTTCATGCTATCTGCTCTACTGATCTTGCAAACTGCATGCCTCCCCTTTTCCTGTGGCCTTGGTGCACACTTTCTTCTTCCTGTCACCCCTATTCTGTCCAACTCCCTAATACAAGAGTTCATCAGTATTCTCAATCATTCAGACCTTTCTCTGATAAACTCTCCCTGCCTACTTCTGTATTTCCATCTTGTTACGACTTGATTTCTTTTAAGAGGGAGGTTTCAAGACATTTGCTCTGTCTTTTTGGCTAATTCTGTACCAGTCTTTTAGTGAAATTGCAATTCAAGTGGGCTTTTTTTTTTATTTGTTTTAATATTATATACTTTTGTTGCCTTTAGCTAGTTTCCCTCTTGCATAAAAGAAAAAATAATAGTGTGGGTTTGCTTTGCTGGGTTTTTGACACACCTTCCTGTACCACAAATGTGATTACAAGTGAGCAGTTTTCACAATGTCAGATCAATCAGATGACATGAAGGTAAATGATTGCTAAACATGAACTTTTGTTGACTCCTTTCTTTTGTTGCAGGCTTTGGAGGTCCAGCGGCACACCACACACTGCTTTCATATACGTGTGGGGAGAGTGAAAGACTAAGAGTGGCAAGGATGGAGGATGCTGCAACATTCACACCATCATTGGTTCATGCTTTATTTTTTTTTTGTGTGTAAAGTAGTGCACACAGTTTTAACTGAAGGATTATATGTCATCATTCATATTTGTAGATTTCATGACCTAGCATTGTGTTGACTGTGCATCAGATCACTTCATTACATGTAAGTGTATATTTAGGTACAAGGAGTAACGGTTTATGAAATTTGTGAAAAGTGACTTACAAGAGATCTTGCATTATGAAGATTTGTTTCAAGGTCTTTGTTAATTAGCTTTCTTTTTTTCTTTTTTTCTTTATTTTTTAAATTTTATTTATTTATTTTTTATGGTAAGGCCTGTAGCGCCTGTAAGCACACTTGAAGAGTGTATGGGAAGCGCTGTTCAACTTCCACCCATTAGTGGGGCAGGCAATTTTATTTATAGTGGTACCCATATTAGGGCCCATATCACCGCCCAAGCTCATCTTGACTGTAACCACCTAGAACCTGGGTATCATGGTGACATGTAGGTAACTTTAAACCACTTGACAAATGGCAAAGTGTTTTAAGCCTGTACGTGGTGGGATTCGAACCCACGCGGACGTCTGCCCGATCCCACGCTCACCACCTTATCCACTATGCCACCGCCTAGTTGTGTCAATCTTAACAGTCCAGATTGTACAGACATGAACTATTGTCCATTCTGCTTCCTTCAGATTGAATTTCAGTCAACACTGCAAGTTGTGTATGCATGTGTGTGTGTGTGTGTGGCAGCTTTGTGGGCAAGTGTGCCAGTCATTCCTTGATGTCAATGTCTTTCATTTAGGGAAAAAATGTTGTGTGTAATTAAGTTTATATACATTTTTGAGTGAGAATGTTTAGACTGATTAAACTTTCTAGAGCTTTGCTGTTACTGTTCTGTGTAAGATTTCAGGGGCTGTATTCTACAAAACAGTGATGTGATCGTAGCGAGACAAAATGGTGCAATTTAGACAAGTCCCTCAATGACAGTCTCTAATCTTGTGACTCATCATAAGTGCCAAGACAGGGTCCAATCTGTTGTAGCATCACCAACTGCCACAGTACTATCACTTTTCCCCAAACTCAAACAAACCTTGCCTTGCATGGCCTGCATGTATCACGTGTCAGGCATAATCTTCTGTTTGTCATGTTTCTTTTGTTTGGATACACAATCTAACTATTCCCAAATTAATAATATGATGCCAAAATCATTTAGATTGTAGAAAATTATGTCAAAGGAGCTATTTCTTTCTATACATATATAAAGTTAACAAATAATGAGCCCAAAGACCAATATTGGAGTGATGGTCAGGCATTGAGTGAGACTTAGGGTGACTGTGTAGAATGCAGCCCCAGAATGATGGTCTGTGTTTTGTATGCTTATGGTGACAATGTAGTGTTGCAAGGGACAACATGCTGTTTGAGAGCAATGCCATTGTGAAATTCTTAAAATTCATTTTAGAGTTGATAGTTCCTCACAGACTTTGCAGTGAAAATGATCTCAAAATACTTTTAGAACTTGTAGTTATTCAAGACTTGTGCAATGAAAATGCTCTCAAAATACTACTCATGTTCTTATATTATTATTATTTTTTTTTTTTGTCATAAGACAAATGTATGGATGGCAATGATAGGTGGAATGAGGTAGAATTGTTCATACAGGGACTGCTGCCATGGATGTGCAGGCCTCATGGTCCCTGTAACTTTCATCATTTTTGTTTCTCTAATACTTTTGAAATAATTTTGTATTTGAAAATATTCCCAGAGTAATGTGATACTTGAAAATATTGTTCCAAGTTGAAAATTGCATAAATTGTTGTAAGTTGAAAATGTAAAAATTAATTATATATATAAAAAAAATGAAAAGAAAAAATAATTATATAAAAAAAAATTGTAAAAATTTTCTAATTGTAAAAAAATAATAATTCTATATAAAAAATTGTAACAATTTTCTAATTGTAAAAAAAAATAATTCTATATTAAAAAATTGTAATTGTAAAAAAAAAAATAATTATATTATATAAAAAATGTAAAAATATTCTAAGTTGAAAATTTTGGTAGAGTTTTCAGAGGATTGTTGTGTTGTAAAAATGTGTTGATTTTTTGTAAAAATTTTCTAAGTTGAAAATTTTGGTAGAGTTTTCAGTGGATTGTTGTGTAGATTTTTTGTTTCAGCGGATTGTTGTGTAGATTTTTTGTAAAAATTTTCTAAGTTGAAAATTTTGGTAGAGTTTTGAGAGGATTGTTGTATAAAAATGTGTTAATTAAATGGAAGGGAGACTCCTCTTTGTATTTTTAACCAAAATATACATCTGCACTTTCTCCGGAGACTCTTCGGAGTATTTATGACTTAGCACAGTTTTTTGGGCCAGTTTTGGGCCCGTTTTTTGGGATTTTCAGCAGTTTTTTGGGATTTTCAGCAGTTTTTGGCTATTTTGGGCAATTTTTTTTGGATTTTCAGCATTTTTTGGGGATATTGGGCCATTTTTTTCAGCAGTTTTTGGCATCTGTTGCTTTTCAGTTTTTTGTTGCTTTTCAGTTTTTATTTTTTAGCTTCTTTTTTTAGCATTTTTTTTTTTTAGCATTTTTAGCCATTTTGCAGCAATTTTCTGCTGCTACTTTTAAGCTTTTCAGACAGATTACTACCATTTCAGCATAACATTTATTTGAAATCAAATTGCTATCTTGCTTGATAGGGTTAGGCTGACTTTTTATGAGGTGGTTAAGTAGGCTAAGCTGTGAGTAGGTTACTAGGTACGTTAAGCACGTTTCTCAAGAATCCCTAAAAAAAAAAAAAAAAAAGGAAGTATCAGAATCGGTTTTCTTAGTCATCCTTAAATAAAAAAAAAAAAAAAAAGGAATTATCAAAATCAGTTTTCTTAATCATAATTTATTAAGCACTATCAGTGGTGTGGGTACATCACAAAACATGGAAGGAATACTAACATCACATTTTCGTGCACACATACACATTAGATGGAAGGATTAAAAACATTACAAGAGTAATTGGAAACATGTGTTGGTTATGTACATACATTCACATAAGATGGAAGGGATAACATTACAAGAGTGATTGGGAACATTTATTGGCTAGGTTAGATGAAGCAAGGCAGTGTGTCCTCCCCCCCTGGATGATACCACGTAGTCCGGGCAGGGTCAAATTCCTCCGTGGAAGCTGCTGCGAGGTAGTGTGTCCTCCCTCCCTGGATGATACCACGTTGTCCGGGGAGGGTCAAATTCTTCCGTGGAAGGTGCAGGGAGGCAATGTCCTTCCCAGGACGGCACCACAAGTTCGCGCAAGGCAGGGTCCAATTCCTCCGTGGAAGGTGCAGGGAGGCAGTGTCCTCCTTCCCTGGACGGCACCACAAGTTGGCGCGAGGCAGGGTCCTACTCCTCCGTGGATGGTGCAGAGGGACAGTTGGCGCCTTCCACTTCAAGAACTGAGTTTCCTGCCGCAGGTTGCCAGGACACGCTGGTTTGGCTCTCCCTTCAGTAGTGGCAGGACCTGTAACAAATGTAATTTTACCTTTACACTTTAATCATTAACAACCTTCTCAAATGTAGGCTAGGTGTTGTGTGGTGTGTAGTGTGGTTCCGCCCTGTTAAATATGCAGTGCATTCAATTTACCCACCACTACGGAACACTAATATGTAATAGTTAACTCCAAACCTGAAAAAAAAACTATTCCTCATTATATTCTGATTACGAACCTTGCGAGTTTATGTCAATTACCCTAGTTATATTACGTTTAACACCTACACCTCCAATGAGAGCGAAACGACCCAGCCCCTACCTGTGCCAAAGCGGTCTGCGTCCTCTTCTGAAGAAGCGGACCTGGAGTTACACTTATCACATGGACAGAGAGGAAGAGGAGGATGCTTAGCTTCTCCGACACCTGGGCGGGTACAGGTCTAACTGTAGCGCCGCTGTGGCTGACGAGTTCGCTCGTGTGAAAATGATGTGGCTTTACCAAGTTGGTAGTGCACAGATGTAAGGACGCCGGCGCCAGACTTGCGACGAAACGTGCTCATTTCCTGATTGACGCCCGAGACTTGTTTGCCCATGTTCAGGGGACGGCCGGCATGACCCCACATTGTCCCTTGTTGTACACACTGCTGCAACAATAAAGTGATTAATCATCAGGCAAGAAACATCCTTCACCTGCTGTGTCAGCAAGTCATTTTTTGTCATACACAAGACCCTGTGATACAAAGATAAATGGCACGGTATAATCATCACAGTGACTGGAATCCAAATTAAATGCAACTACGTACATTATTACAAGCGTGTGGTGTTGTACCCAGCATGTGCACCACAACACGCTGAAACTTACCACTATTGATCCTACACTTCCTGCCCCAGGTAGTGACAATCATGGTTAACTAAACAGTCTACAAAATATAGCTATACACAGCCATTTTGGGCACTGTCCCCAAGAAAACATCCCGCGCGCTCGCCTCCACTCCCGGCGACCTCTCCGCAGCTCCTCCACCCAGCTGATTTGACGCCACAAAATAAAAAATTTAGGGATTATAATTTTGTTTCTGCGCAGGGATTCCTTGAGACATGTCATGTATCTTAAGAGTTACGCAACGGTAAAATGGTTGAGAAACGCTGCCTTATTCGTCTCTCTCTCTCGTCGACCAATAGCGTGGTTTCATTTATGTGACGTCAAATCAGCTGGGTGGAGGAACTGCTAAGTGGGAGCCGGGAATCGAGGTGAGCTCGCGGGACGGTTTCCTGAGGACAGTGCCCCATTTTGAAGCTTCTACATAAACCCCTTTCTCGCATTCAGAAACATTAAACGCACACATGTGAAGTGCCGTGACGTTTCAGCTCTTGACACTTTACGCCGCCTTACATTTAATGGTACACTGGTTCACAGCACATACGAAACAGGGGGTGAAACGTCAAGGCACCCAACAACTTTCACACAACGCAACATCCTACTAACTTAACAACCCTAACTATTTCTCAAATGCCATTTCAGAGTTAAACAATCAGTTTTACATTAACACTTGAGAATGCACAGATATTCCTAATGCAAGACACCTAGAGAGGACGGATTCCAACCTGAGTAAGACAGGAATGTAAATGTGGCTAGTAGGGAGAGCAACTGGGTAACCGCAGACAACTGTTCAGGGTCAGGCTTACGAAGCACTTAATGGTACGAAGCACTTCCCATTAATAGAGCACTAATGTGTTACTTCATTACGGAATTGCAACTTCCAATGCGGATTAACGATTATCAAATAGCAAACTGATAAAAAATACAAAAAATAGTTCCATGAAATATCAGACAACACCATGTCCTCTAACACAGCAGGGAGCTTTGAAATGATCTTATTCATGAGAAAAGATAAAAATCGTTCATTACACACGCGCTATCAAAAGCACCACTGTCGTGTACAGCATACCTTACCGACACACAGCAACGCCACGAGAGGAATGGCACCACACCAACGCACAACCAATTACTCAAAGTGGTGACAAGGCACTAGTGACTAGGCAGAGACACCGCGCACACACGTTTTACCTCCACCACGGCTACTGAGGAAATCGTTCTGTTGTGCCTCACTGCTCCCCGCTTCACCTCCTCTTCCTACTCCCCCCTCCTCCCTTGTTTGCAGTAGACACTTAATAACTATCTAGCCCCCGTTCTATATAAGCATTGCTACCTTTAGCCTAAGCCGGTGGTTACCCACGCCACGTAGGTGTTATTTAGACCTCCTCACTTACGTCACACTCCTGTACATAGCTTTATGTGTATCCATTTATCATCTCTCTATCTGCCTTCACACACACACACACACACACACACACACACACACACACACATATATATATATATATATATATATATATATATATATATATATATATATATATATATATATATATATATATATATATATATATATATATATATATATATATATATAATTATTGTCATATTCATTATTATTGTTATTATCGTTATCATTATCATTAATTAGTATCATTATTATTATTACTATTGTTGATATCATTAGTCATTATTATTGTTGTTGTGAGGACACGGCACGTAGCTACGGAACATAATATATCCAGGTGTCACATTAGTGGAATGTCAAGACACATAATCCTTTAACCAGCCAAACAAACTTGTCCACATTTCCTGCACTAATTATGAAGCACGTGGGCCTACAGGCATGACGCGTAAATAACCTGCCAATGCTAACACTGAAATGAGGATGTCATGGCTTGAACAGCTTGTTTCAGCGAGGCGGGGATGCCACCTGCCGCCTGGGCCCTGACACATGACAACTTGCACCACGTCCTGGCACGTCATTCGCTCTTCGGCAGTTGCTGACCACATCACCTTGTCACCTTTTGCTCACCACAAATTAGTTGTTTGTTACTACTCTTTGTATATGCCTGTGTGTGTGTGTGTGTGTGTGTGTGTGACTATTCGCTGTTATTCTTATAATTTGTTCCCATACTTTTCACTGTATGACGCCAAGAGCGCAATAAATTAATCAATAACAACAACGATCCTGCTACCATCACACACACACACACACACACACACCGGTAAAAAAGTGGAATGCATTGAGTGATGAGGTTGTTGCAGCACATAGTGTGTATAACTTTAACGAACAATACGACAAGTGGAGACATGGAGACAGGACACTATGAGCCCCGCCCGAACCCTGTACAATACAACTAGGTAAATGCACCACTGAGTAACGCCACCTCGTTTCAGCTGGAGATAAGGCACCACTGGGGGAGTCCCCGTGGCCCTACCGGCCATTTCTCACTGCGGCGAGTATAACGTACTAATTAATACTTCTATTATATTTCATGAGAATTCAGAGGGATGATACAAATCAGAAAACCTTGAGAGAGAGAGAGAGAGAGAGAGAGAGAGAGAGAGAGAGAGAGAGAGAGAGAGAGAGAGAGAGAGAGAGAGAGAGAGAGAATTTTCTTTTTATTCTCTCTCTCTTGTTAACCAATACAGTAGCTTGATACCTGTGGCGTCAAATCAGCTGGGTGGAGCTGCGAAGGGAGAGCCGGAAAACGAGGAGAGCTGGCGGGACGTGCATATTAGGACAATGTCCCCCCTAAAAAACAGTAATACCGAAACAAGATATCAACAATAAATTACTGGCACGCAGTATATTGAAAAGAAAATCACCGGTAAAGTGGTATACTGAAGTGGCTCTAATGCCTAATATATCGATAATACCAAAGCAAAAATTCCGCTTTTTCGGTATACCTATTACCAGTGCACATCCCTACTCTCTCCCCCTCTCACTGACATGACAAGATATAATATGCACGTGCTGGGTCAATACAAATGCCATTACGTTGCTGCACAGATGGTTTTCCAGCCAGACACAGCCAAGTGGAGGGTGTGCTGCTGCTGTGTTGGAAGCCAGACGCCACAACACAGCAGTAGTACAAAATATAATGTATAATGTAATCTATATGCCATCTATGTTCACGTGACTTGTTCCGAATGTGAACCAAAGAAAACGCAATGTGTGTGTGATGATTGTCTGGTGTGAAAAATAAACATTCGTTGGTAACCGCCGTTAGAAAAAAAAAAATAATAATAATGGGATTGCCATGACCCCTCCTTCCCACAAAAAAAAAAAAAAAAATCAGACCAAGTTTAAGGAGCAATTAGCACATTGAAGCCCCGTCCTTCCTCTAAAGCAAGGAGGGTTCCATGTCTGCCAAGTCGCACCCTCCCCAACTGCTTCGGGGGGATGGACGGGGCCTCTGCAAATTTTTCTTTTTATGGGGGATGGGGTCATGTTAATCCCATTCACTTATTTATCTTTTCAGTCTAAACTTGGGTCACATCAATCCTCCTCCTTTCTGTGGGGGAGCTAAGTCAATGCCATTCATTTCTAGCTTTTTTTCTGACTATTTACCTTAAAACTTAGTCTAAATCTGGGTCACATCAATCTTTTTTTTTAGTTTCTTTTGTAAGGATTGGTTCATATATACTGTTCCTCACCCTTGACCTTGAGGGCAGGAACTGTTACCAACAACTGTTTATTACTCACACAAGACAGTCACAGCAACATTACTAAATCAAATAAATTCCACAGTTCACACTTATAACAAGAGTCAATCCATGCAACATTAATACTTAACTTACTGATAACTTACTGAGTACAAGTCAATAATGAATGAACGTTAGGATTAAAGATGGCATTGTTTATTTAGCATGTAGTACAAAACCTGCTGAGTTGTGGTGGACAGGCCAGGACTGAAGGCAGGTGGTGTGGTGGTGGTGGTGGTGATGCTGCTGACACTTTCCAGGCTGACAGGAGTGGTGGTGGCAGCAACAACACTGGCACTCCCTGATAGAACATGTCACCCTTACTGCCGTAGAAAGGGTCCAGCTCCAGTGCCACCAAATCCTACAGTGTGACCAGGGCAATGCTGTTGGCTGAGACGAGTTGGTCCAGGGTCAGCAGTGACATCCCCCAGCTGGTAGAATGCATCACCCTTACTGCCACAGAAAAGGTCCACCTCCAGCGCCACCGAACCCTACAGTGTGATCTGTGCCCGCCGCTGCACCTGGGCAATGCTGTCGGCTGAGTTGAGCTGCTCCAGGGTCAGCAGCGACACCCCCAGCTGGTCGTCCCGAGTGAAGGGCTGGGCCATCTGTCTCAGCCAAGGCCGGGTTAGCTGAAACAAACATTTGGCATTTTTTTAAAGTTGGAAATGGTGTAAAATGTTTTAGGAGCTTTGTGGTTTTGCCTCATTTTCTTTATCAACATCTAGACAGCTCAAGTCATGTCACCTTCCCCTGTCAATACAATAATCTGTCACCTCCTTCCCCTGTCCATACAATAATCTGTCACCTCCTTCCCCTGTCCATACAATAATCTGTCACCTCCTTCCCCTGTCAATACAATAAATATGTTACTTCCTCCTCTATCAATACAATAAATCTGCCCATCTTTTCCTTATCAATACAATAAATCTACCAATCTCTTTCCTTATCAATACAATAACTTATCAGGAGTTGTCACATGCAAAATCAAAATCAGACCACTTCAAAACAAACACAGGGCATCTTGATAATGACACCCTATAAAGAACAACTACAGGTGGAAAATAAAGAGATCAAATACATAATGATATAGAGAAATCTGACACAACCAGATGTCCACAACTCATTAAACTTGTAACATGTATAAACAAAAGTATGTTGGTGCAATCACAGCTCATAAAACTCATAACATGCCTAAACTAAAAGCAATCACCTGAGACAATCGACTCACAAAACTCAAAACATGCTTAAACAAAACAATCTTGACACCTTTGCAGCTCACAAAACTCGTAACATGCCTAAACAAAAGAATCTTGACACAATCACAACTCGCAAAACTCGTAATGCACCTAAACAAAAGCACTCACTTCTGTCACAATCACAATTCACACAACTTGTAACATGCCTATACAAAAGCACTCACCTGACACATTCAACTCACAAAACTCAAAACATGCCTCAACAAAACAATCTTGACACAATCACAACTCACAAATCTTGTAATGCACCTAAACAAAAGCACTCACTTGGCACATTCAACTCAAAAAACTCAAAACAAGCCTCAACAACAGCAATGACCACACCTGCACAGCCTCCTCAGTGGACAGATTACACTTGCTGTCCATCAAGTACTCCTGGATCCAGCGAGGCAGTTTGCTCTTCTTGTCTGACCGTGAGAAGCGCTGGTCAGCGAAGAGCATGATTCCGTAGTCAGTCTTCCACGCATGACACGCCCCACACACTGCGCCGCGTGTCTCATTGCGTCAAATGTCAGGAAGTCGTTCTCTCGGATCTGCGGCAAATGTTTTCTTTGTTGGTATAGTGTGAATAAGGTTGTTTATTTTCTTAGTTTAATTTCACAGGTACTCAATGATGCTGGGAGTGTTACCTGCCTTGTGTGTTTTTAGTTCAATTCACAGGAAGGAAGGAGCATACAGGATTCTAGAGTTTGCTTGTTAGAAGAAAGATTTTGAATGCTGATGAACTCTTGCATTTGAGAGATGGATGGAACAAGATTGAAAGTAGAAAGTATTGTGTGTGAAGATGCAAAGGATGATTGAAGCACAAATATTAAGGTACACAGATGAAAGATTCTGAATTCTAATTAACTCCTGGATTTGAAAGATGGACAGAATAGGGAGTGAGAGAAAAGTTAGTATTGTGAGTGAGGATACAGAAATCAGAACACAAATTAGATGATACACAGATGAAAGATTTTGAATTCTGATGAACTCTTGCATTGAAAAAGTGGACAAAATAGGAGGAAAAAAAAAAGTACTATTGTGTGTGAAAGATCTTGAATTCTGAACTAATGCATTTGAGATATAAACAGAATAGAAGTGAGAGAATCAAGTGAGCCTTTTTGGAGGGTTTTCATTCCCCTTGACTGGCTTCCTTTCTTGCATAAAAAAAATTATAATAAAAATAAATAAATGAATAAATAAATAAATAAGAATAAATAAATATATAGAAAAATGCAAGTAATAGTGTGTGTGAGGCAGCCAAGATTGGAGCACAAGTAGAAGAGAAGAGGCTTACAAGTAGAAGAGAGAAGCCTTACATTGAACTGATCCCTGAGGTACTCCAGCCTGGCCTTGAGAATCCTGCTCTGTGTGTACATGAAGGGGATGCCCATCATGATGACACAGCGCCCGTAGTGGTGGTCAAAATCAATACCCTCAGACACCTTCCCCCGCGCCACCGCCAGCAGCAGCCCGCCACGCCCTCTGTCACACGCCTGCAGGAACACATTCACTAGACACACACTCACCACTACAGACAAGAAATATATTGCCAATAACTGATCATCCAATTGTAAAAAGCCCCATTAATTAATTACTTTTTTTATATTTTCACAATCCATAGCTTGAGTCACACCCAAATCTAAAAAATAGCAAATTTATTCCCATCTTACTCATAAAACAACATTAATTCACAGCTCTTCATGTTCTTTTGCAAATCCACAACTTGAGTCATACCTAATCTAAATAACATCAAATTTCTGACCATCCTACTCTATTTTTTACAATATTTTTGCAATATATAGCTCAAGTAACACCTGCCAGCTCAGCCAACCCTGCCCACCTCACCAACCCTGTCCACTTCACCATGCCTCACCAATCCTGCCAGTTTTGCCACCTCACAAACCTTGCCCATCTCACCAGCCCTGCCCACCTCATCAGCCTTGCCCACCCCACCAATCCTGCTGGCCTCACCTTCATGTAATTAATAAGAGCGAGGGAGGTCTCTGCGTCATCCTGTGTCTCAATGAACACCAGCTTGTGTCTCTGCAAGTCACTGATGATGCCGTGATCGTACCAGGTAGCCACTACATTCTCCAGGTACAGGTATGAGGTGAAGAAACACACCATGCCTAACAGTGAAAAGACAAGGGGTTTATTTCTAACAGTGGAAAAAAAAAAAAAGGTTTATTCCTATCAGTGAAAAAGAGATGGTGGTTATTCTTGACAGTGAAAAATATGGGTTTATTCCTGTCAGTGAAAAGACGAAGGTGTTTATTGAGTCAATATCCATGTGTGACTTTCTCTCTCGCTAGATCTACACATTTGGAGAAAAAAAAAAAAATAAATAAATAAAATAAATAAATAAATAAAATAAAGAAATAAATAAAAAAATAAATAAAGAAAGAAAATAAAAAAAAAAATATAAATAAAATAAAAACACACACACACAAAGACAGACAGACACACACAGACAGACACTCACCGTCAGGCACACACCGCGCCATCTCCACCAGCAGCTTTCCATAATTCCTCACCACAGCCGGATCATCGCGAGACTCAAACTTAGAGGAGATGGACACCTGGTCGTTCCCCTTGGTCACAATCTGCAGCGGAGAACATAGGTAAAGGTGTCCTGATAATGATACATGAATGACACATGAATATAGTTTGCCTTGCTTGAAATGACACATGAAAATAGTCTTGCCTTGCTACAAATGACATAAATTAGTCTTGTCTTACTACAAATGACACATAAATTAGTCGGCCTGGCTTGAAATGACACATGAATACAGTTTGCCTTGCTTGAAATGACACATGAATCAGTCTGCCTTGGTACAAATGACACAAACCATCATAACGTTAACTAGAGACTTGAAATAACACAAGTACTGTTTTCAAAGGCTACAAAGATGAATAGCAGAGTTTGCACATGTGTTCTTTTGATGATAATGTAGACTTTTGGTAATCTGTCACTTAAACTGTACAAACACCCTTAAAGGCCATTGTATCATCAACTAGAGCCTTGAAATAACTAAGGTATGGAGCAGAAGTCTTGCAAATGCACACACACACCATAGGCAAAATACATCATTTGACAAGGCTCTAAACACAACAAAAACTTTATTTCAAACACCACATCCATACACACACCATTTTTACACCACACAACACACACCACTACTCCCACACACACACCATGGGCAAAAGACATCATTTGACAAGGCTCTAAACACAACAAAATCTTTATCTCAAACACCACATCCACACACACCACCATGACACAACACACACACACTACACACACACACACACACACACACATAAGTAGGATACATCATTTGGCAAGGCTCTAAGCACAAGAAAAACTCTATTTCAAACACATCCACACACACACACACACACCATGGGCAGGATGCAGGGTCTGGCGAGGGTCATGGTGAAGGAGCTCTGGATGACAGGATGGAAGTCCAGGAATCTTGGGGTACATATCCAGCGGGGAAAGTGTTCCGGAGGTGATGACGACGGTCTGGAACTTTGTAAACACTGGCTTGATGGCGATGGAGGAGTCGAGGCATCTGGAACGGGAATCAATTTGTTGTGGTGGTGATGGTGGTGGTGGTGGTGTTGATTGGTGTTTGTGTGTGGTTATAAAAGTTGTTATTGATATAATTATACGACTAAAGGTTGAATATAATGGAGAATTCAAATATAGTGGATTTAAACAGAGAAAGGAAGAGAAATTTACAGTTAACTGGGAGAAATAAAACAAAATTAACTGTAGAGTGAAAAAATACAGGTATTAAATAAAATGTAAGAATAATAAATAAAAAATAACAAAAAGTCAACCATAAAGTATCTAAACCCATAAAAAAAAAACAATAAAAAAAAAAATAACAAAAACCAAAAAAACTGAAAAAAACTGAACTTAATTAACCCCTTAGGTATTATGATGCATTTCTATATTCATTCTGGTGACTATTTGGTGATTTTCTACAGCTTCAGAAACTCATGTTGGGGATTAAAATAGTGACAACTGTAGCCATTAATCTTTTGACCTCCATAGACCCTTCCTGTCAATAAAAATGGTCTAATTGTACACAACTCTGAAGGTAAAAATGTTTCCCAGTACTGAAGAGGTTAAAATAATGAAGAATGTGGCCATTAATCTTCTGACCTCCATAGACCCTTTCTAATGTCAATAAAAAAATAGTCTAATCGTACACAAATCTGAAGGTAAAAATATGTCCCAGCACTGAAGAGGTTAACAGAACAAAACAACACACAAAGACAACAAAAACACACCACAGCCCCACCTTAAGTACAAAATAGGGTTGGGAATGTTTGGCGCCAAAATAGGGTTGGGAATGTTTGGCGCCTTATCCTCGAATGGCTCAATGATGATGGCAAATCCTTGAAGGTATGTGGACACCAGAGTTGCAAAGTTGGCCACAGCGACGAGGGGGGCAAGATCACTCACGTCTGTCAATTCTAAGGAGCGAACGATCGACGCCAAACGCTCGGAACAGAACCTGGAGGGAATGAGAAAGCTGTTTTTTCCTTTCTAAAAAATCAAGAGTAGGAAATGAGAAGGCTGTTAAGAGGGCTGTTTTTCATCATTTCTAAAAATCAAGAGGGAACGAGAAAGCTGTTTTCATCCTTTCTAAAAATCAAGAACGTCTTTCAAAATGAGCGTAAACAAGAGGTAAAATGAAAGAAAAGAGGTAAATAGAAGGAAAATGAAGAAGAGAAAGTAAAAAAAAGTAGGTGTATAAATAAGAGATGAAAGGAGACTAAAAGCAAAGAGGAATATAAAAGAAAAAAAAAAAAAAAGATGAATAAACAAGAGGTGAAATGAGAGGAAAGATGCAGAGGAGAAAAATGAAGAAGAGAAAGTAAAATAGACACATGAATAAATAAGAGATGGAAGGAGAGTAAAGCAAAAAATAGAATGAAAATGAAGAGAATGGAGGAGAATGTGAAAAAAAGAAAGAAAATAATAGAATGAGAATGAGAAGAAAGGAAGAGAGAAAGTAAATAAATGGGTAAATGAATAAATAAGAGATGAAAGGAGAGCAAAGAAGCAAAAAATAGAATGAAAATGAAGAGAATGCAGAAGAAAATTAAAAAAGAGAGGAAAGAAAAGAATAGAATGAAAAATGAGGAGAATGGAAGAGAGAAAGTAAATAAACGGATACATGAATGAATAAGAGATGAAAGGAGAGCAAAAAGCAACAGAACGTGGACGAGATGAGCTTGTGGTAATAAATTAGGTTAGGACAAATTACTTTTCCTTTTCTCTTATTCACCCACGTCTCATTTTTAATATTTTTTGCATTTTTGAACACTATGAAATCATCTTCAATTCCATCAACTGTCTTTCCCAATTTGTAAGATAATTTAGTACTGTTGAATGATGCAAGAAGATAAAAAAAAAAGATGAGAAAGAAGGAAAATAAGAGGGAAGGCAAAGGAATTAGGAAAAGCAGTTAATATTTAGGACAATTTTGCCGTGTTAATTGATGCAAGGAACAGACAAGAGGATGAGAAATGGAAGGATTGTGGGAATAAGGAAAAGAAAAGGAAAAAAAATAAGGAAGAAAGCTAATAACATATCTTGAACACACACACACACACACACACACCTCAAGGGCTTGCGATCAATGAAAGCCCTAGCACGGATGTCCTTCAGGAAACCAGCGGGTGACTCCTGCACTGCGTGGGTGACTGTGAGGCGCATCTTGAGGAAATCCACCAGGCGACGGATGAAGGAGATGAAGTAGTCGGCCATGCGGATGTTCCCTGGTATGTTATCTAAGGGCGGATGAAGGCGGATGAGTGGATATTCTATTATTTGCATCGTTTTCTCTCTAGGATAGTGACCATTAAGATACAGTATGTTTGATTTTATTGGTTTATTTTTATTTTATTCCTTTCTAAAATTAAGAGTGCTTTTAAAAATACACTACATTACAATCTATTTTATTATTTTTTTTCCTTTCCTGTCTAAAATCAAGAGCGCTTTTCAAAATACAATACATTTAATTACAGTTTTATTAATTTTCATCCTTTCTAATATCAAGATCGTTTTCTAAAGTGAATGTAAACAAGAGATGAAAGGAGAGGAATAGAAAGAAAAGGAGGAAGTGAAAGAAGGAGACTAAAAAAGTAACTACATGAATAAACAAATGATGAAAGGAGAGTCAGAGTAAAGAAAAGAAGAAAATGATGAAGAGAATGAAAGCAAAAGTAAAAAAAAAAGGGAGAAAATAGAAGGAAAATGAGAATGAAGAAGAGAAAGTAAAGAAAGCAAATACATGAAGAAATTAGAGATAAAGAAGGATAAAAGCAAAGAACAGAAGTAAAATAAGGAGAATAAAGGAGAGGAAATGAGAAAAGAACAAAAAGAAAATGAAAAAAAAGAATGAAGAAGAAAAGTAAAAGAAATAAATAGAACAAAAATATGAAATAATGAAACACTATTGACTAAAAAATAAACAAACACACAACTTTATTCCAAAATGAACATAAAACAAGAAACAAAAGGAGAGGAAAGAAGAAAAGAATGGACAAATGAGGAGAACGGAGGAGAGAGAATAAAAATAAATAAATAAAAATAAAAATAATAATAATAATGAAGCAATTTAGACAATAAGATAAACAAACACACAACTTTATCAATGCCCCTTTCCCTCCTGACAAGACAAGGTTAACACACACACACACACACACACACACACACACACACACACACACACACACACACACACACACACACCATTCCTTCAAAAATATAAGCAACAAAAACACATTTCCTTGTTTTACCTTCCAAAATGTCTTTAGGCAGGACAGGGTTGGCGATCAGGTCCTGCTGTGATGCCGCCTGCTTCAGCCCCGCCACCAGCCTGTTGTACTCCTCCTGCAGTCTGTTGCTGTCTGACATCTTCACCCTGAGTGCATGAGGTGTTGAAATAGATACTGTCAGGGAACGGACGTTATATGGAGGTAAATGTGTGTGTGTGTGTGTGTGTGTGTTACTTAAATTCAATGGAAGATGCAAGACAATCAATCTTTTAAGAGACAATGATACAAATCACTCAAGGTAAAAAATTGTATAGAGAAACAAAACACAGACCACACACCATGCACAATACCACACCAAACACCACACACACTCCACATATACACCACACACACACACTGCACATATACACCACACACCACATACCACACTTCAAACCACACACCACGCACCTCTGTATGTGTTCACTGAGGTGTGTGATGGCTGTCTTGGCCTTGTCCAGAATTTTGCGGTTAATGTTTATGCTCATGGAGTCGACACAAATGTTGTCTGGGGAATTAAAATGGTTAGAAATACTGTTAACTTATTATCATTAGTTTGTTTTTGCTTTATCTCAATTAAAAATGGTTTATAATTAAAGGTAACTTGCTTTAATTAGTCTTTTATTTTATCTCTCTGAATTGAAATGATTAAAATTACTGTTAACTTATTTTTATCATTAGTTTGTCCATTTTATTGTGAATTAAAATGAATACAATTGTCTTCACTTGTTTTGTCACTATTTTCTTTACTTTGTCTATTTTATCATGAATTAAAATGATTATAAATTCACTATTAACTTATCTTTATCATTAGTTTGTCTATTTCATCGTGAATTAGAATTAATATAATTGCCTTTCACTTGTTATGTCATTATTTTCTTTACTTTGTCTATCTGTTCCAGCAAATCAGAGTGGTGTGGCGCTGACAACACACACCACACTACAAAACTTATCATTATTATTATTTTTTCTTATTTATACCATGTGGGCTTTTTACAGGAATTTCTGGGCTAAAGAGGGTATTTTTTGGGGTACCTCCTATCTCAAAGCCCACCTGCTAGGAAACCATTGCCCTGAGTGAGGAAGCCCAACCTACACCCAGGGTTCCACTGTACCACCACTTGATACACTAACTCCAGTGCAAGGATACTTTTAACTGTTTCTGATACATTTCACCAATCACTACCAGAAACGTCACTCTTGTCACATATCGCCAAGTCATGTATCGCCAATTTCAAGATGTCTAACTAAAAAAAAAAAAAAAAAAAGAGAGAAAAGAAAATTAACCTACTAAAAATATAGATAAAAAAAAAAAAATATATGACAAAAATTTTAGAGAGAAAGTGAGAGAAAAGGACAAATTACCACAAGGACACCCACCAATGTTGAAAAATTATAAATAAATAAATAAAATAAAAAATAAATAAAAAATAAAAGAAATTACCACACCCACTTGTTTAAAATGACAAAAACTTTAGAGAGAAAGGCAAGAAAAAGGTCAAACTACCACAAGGACACCCACCAATGTTGTGAGCCTCGTCAAACACCACACACGCCTCTTTCTTCATCTCCTTGGACACGATCTCGGAAATCTTGGGGTCCAGGAGGTAATGGTAACTGTACACCACCACGTTGGCTGCCACCACCTTCAGGAGGGACAAAAGGAAGGGATATTGAGCTTCAGGAGGGAAAACAGGAGGGATTATTTTTACTTCACCTTCAGGAAACAAAAGAAAAAGGAGGAAAAAGGGAAATATAAAAAAGAAAGGAGGGGAAAAAAATTGAAAAGATAAATAGAAAGGAAGGAAAAATAAGGGAAATAAAAAAGGATAGATTATATTGTTTTTTAGCTTCAGGAATCACAAAAACAAACCATCACACACACACACACACACACACACACACTCATTATACCATACCTCACTCTCACACAATCACCACCACTCTCACAACCACCACCACCACCACCACACCCCTACAGCAGCCCAGCAAGGCACCACCCATCACATATCACTCTCACACACACACACAATTATTTCTCACACTCATCCCCCACACTATCAATTTCTCACAATCACCATCACTCTCAGCCCACACATCACAAATCTCTATAATTTCTCACTCTAATCTCTAACTATCAAATCTTTAAAATCACCCTTCTATCTCACAACCACCACCATCACCACTCACCGCATGTCTGGCCAGGAAGTATGGACACCATCCCTTCTGGTGTCCGAACTCCCGAAGGTCATCAAAATTGTAGCAGCCGGACGGGAGTGGGAATTCTCGTCCGTGGAGGTCAAATTTTTCAAAGAACTCACATTGAGGTATGGTGTCGTCTCGCTGGGCTCGGGACCGCACGTAGGAGGCGGTGAGGGCGTGGCAGCCGCTGTCTATCACCTTGGAATCGCGTGCCTTGTTTACCTGGAATTAGAGTCGTGTTTGGCTGAGGGTTACGGAATTTAGTTTGTGTGTGGTTAAGAGAATTTTGTTTATCTGAAGGAGTTATCGAAGGAGGGAGAGGGAGAGGGAGAGGGAGAGAGAGAGAGAGAGAGAGAGAGAGAGAGAGAGAGAGAGAGAGAGAGAGAGAGAGAGAGAGAGAGAGAGAGAGAGAGAGACTATCAAGAAACTACAAAATACAACCTCCATTTCACCCTTCTCTTATCCTTAGTGCTTCAATATCCACACCTGTCACAGCAACAATGGAGTAAACAGGAATTAAACTAAACAGGAATTAAAATAAACAGGAATTAAAGTAAACAGGAATTAAACGCACCTCAGGATTAATGCACAGGTGTTTACGAGAAGCCAAGCCAACTCCGACGATGTTCGATGCCTCTCCTGTCTCCTTCTCAATGTACACCTTCAGTTTGCGCAGTTCCTCTATTACCTGAGCAGGAAGGAAGGCTCTTATGAATTTCTGTTTACTTCCTATAGTTTGTCAAATATTATGTATAGGTGCTAATGCATTAATTTTCATATTTTTAGAGTTTGAAACACATAATGGGTCTTTTCTATTAACTCAAAGGAAGGCTCTAATTAATGTCTATCTTATTACTTTAGTTTGTCAAATATTGTGTATGAGTTAGTTTGTTTCTATTCCATTAAGTCCCATTATTTTTGAGTCCTCTAACACATAAAGATTTTTTCTCTATCTAATTCAAAGGAAGGCTCTAATTAATGTCTATCTTATTACTATAGTTTGTCAATATTATGTACCTTTGGGTTAGTTATTTTCTATTCCATTAAGTCCCATTATTCTTAGTCTTTCAAAACATACACTTTTTTTCTTTTTATCTAATCCAAAAGGTTTTAATTAATGTCTATCTACTTAAAATATGTTGGTTCTTTCTATTCCACTAAGTTTCATCATTTCAGAACCTTTCACCATACAGAAGCACATCATGGAACTGAAAGGGTTAACAACAGCACTATTTGAACCCCCACATGAGTTTCTGAAGCTGTCTAAAATCACCAAATAGTCACCAGAATGAATAGGGAAACACGCCATGGAACTGAAAGGGCCACAAACAGCAACAGAAGAGACGAGAGAAGATTAATAGCCAGTCTTCACTATTTGAACCCCCACATGAGTTTCTGAAGCTGTCTAAAATCACCAAATAGTCACCAGAATGAATAGGGAAACACGTCATGGAATTGAAAGGGCCACAAACAGCAACAAAAGAGACTAAAGAAGATTAATAGCCACAGTCTTCACTATTTTAACCCCCACAGGAGTTTCTGAAGCTGTCTAAAATCACCAAATAGTCACCAGAATGAATAGGAAAACACGCCATGGAGCTGAAAGGAGTAATGAATGACGAGAGAGTCAGCCCACGTACCTTTTCAATCTCGGGAATGGTTCTTGAGCAGTAGATGAGCTTGTTGAGGGTCTGAGGGAAGGCGAGGAGGTAGGACACAGTGAGGGACAGCAGGGAGATGGTCTTCCCGGTCCCTGAGGGCATCTCCAGCAGGCAGTGTCCCTACGGTGGTAAAAACAATGAGACTGGTGAAAAAATATTAAAAAAAAATGAAGAACTTGGGAGGAAGAAATGAAGGACTCTGGTAAATGGAATAAAGGACTCTTGTGGTGAAAGAAATTGGAAGACTGTGGTGAAAGAAAAAAAAAAAAAAAAAAAAAAAAAATTGGAGATGGTAAAAGAAATGACTATGAAATGTTGAGAGAGAGAGAGAGAGAGAGAGAGAGAGAGAGAGAGAGAGAGAGAGAGAGAGAGAGAGAAAAAAAATTAAAACAAATAATAAGACTTTAAAACAAGCAAAAGTAAATAAATAAATAAAAACCTAAATAAAAAACAAAATGAGAGAAAAAAAAAATTGATAAAAGAAGAGAAAGAAAAGAAAAGAAAAAAATAAAAACAAAATAAATAAATAAATACTGAGAGTTTATGGGTAGAGGCACATCCCTTTCGAGACACACCTTGGCATCGAGGGCTCTCTTCAGGTCCAGCATATAGGAGTACTGCTCAGGGTAGATGAAGTCGTAGGGGAAGAACACGCGCATTCCATCAACGTCCAGACTGAAAGAGGGCGGAGAATCAATACCTGCAGAATTTTTACCCACACACACACACACACACACATACATACGAGACATCATCTTCTTCTTTTTCTTCTTCTATTATTATTATTCTCCCTTCCTCCATCCCTTCTGCATAAAAAAAAAAAAAAATATATATAGGCCTATAGACAGCCCCGACAGGACCCACAATCCCTCCTCATGCACAGAGACACAAGAAGAAGAAGAAGGGAAGAAGATGGGAACACTGCTGGTAGGAATCTTTTTATGTCATGTTGGTGTTTTAAAGCTAGGTCAGGTCAGGTTAGGTTAGGTTAGGTTAGGTTAGGTTAGGACTATGTTAAGTTTAAATTGTGTTGAGTTAGGTTAAGTTAAGTTTTTATTACGTTAAGTTGAGTTTCCTTTCGTTAAGTTAGGTTTCCGTTACGTTAAGTTAGGTTTTCATTACGTTAAGTTGAGTTTTCCTTTAATTAAGTTATATTTCCATTAAGTTAAATTTCCATTACGTTAAGTTTGGTTTTTAATCACGCTGTTAAACTTCAATTACGTTATTTTATTTACGTTAAGTTCAATTTCTACTACGATGTTTGATTTCCATTACGTTCAAGTTAAGGACACATCAAACTTGAGTGTTCTTCAAGTCAAGTAATAAAACAAACAAGGCGAACACCGGATTAATCACCTCAATCCCTAAATCCTTCCTAATCTGAGAACTTTCCATCAAAATACACAAAAATAAATCACTCACATCATTTTGCCTGGTTGCGTGTGTCCTGCGGGGTCAAGAAGGCGTGCGTGGCGTGTGTGTGCGTGCGTGCATCCTCACACACTCACCACCTGACACACACCACGCGCCGGGAAATATTAAGGGAAATTTATAAAAAAAAATTTCAACCGGCACGTTTTTCCACTGCCTTCTCCTCTTCTTCCTCTTCCTGTGGCCGCTGTTCTCTTGTTTCCAGCGTCCTCTTCTTGTTTTCTTGTTCTTCTGTCTCTTTTCTTCGTTTTCTTTCGTTATTTAATCGTTTTTCTGGATTTATTTTCTTTATTTTGCGTCTCCTGTTGCTGATTCCTCCTTTGCTTGTCTTGTTTACCTCACCACTCTTCTAATTTCTTCTATTTTCTCCTTCTATTATTTGCTAAGTATTTTTCTGTAACCAGCGTGAAAAAAAGAAGAATTACGTATCATTTTATATATTTTATAATAGTAAATAACATAATAATCCACATAGAGTTGTAAATAAAGTAGAAATTAATTAAAAATCTTTCCTATCTATATTTATTCGGTGGAAATTTGATGTTTTTAGTAAATATGTCTCAGCGTGGTACTCAGAAAACACTAGTTATGAAATGACGCTCCTTAACAAATGACAATACTTAAAAAATGGCGTTACCTGATCAATTAAACCACTTAGAAAAAATACAATGGCTATAAAATGACATAAGTTTCATTAGTATATGTGTTTATTGCTAATGGCTAGTCCTATTTATTCTTTCCTCTTTACCTTATGAAGTGTGGTATTAATTCCATCCTTGGGTATTTAACTTGGGTATTAAATCTTGCCTTGTTCTCTTCCTTCCTCCATTCACTCGTTTCCTTCTCTTCCCACGCTTTTATTCATGCATTCTTCCTTCCTTCTGTCCTTTCCCATTTAAATATTCGATTATTATTGCATTTTAGAGTCTTATTTACATCTCATGAACCTCACAATATATATTCCTCTTATTTTCATTACTATTACACCCTGAATAAGTTAGATTATACATATAGTACAATTTACACTAGCATTTAAAATAAAAGTAAATAAATATATAAGTTTCTCCTAAAATAAATGGTTTTCTTTGACGTAAAATATAGCCAGATAGACGTAACCAACCTATGCATAATGACAGATAAACGCCCTATTTTACATTATTTACGCATTTACATCGACTACCTAGCCATCACTAAGGTTAATCTACATGTGTGATCGTATCTGGTGGCTTATTCATTATCTAGTTAAGGATTTACGTAAAAATATTGAAGAAAACACATCTCTACACTCTTCAGCCATACGTCTTTGATACATAAAGAGAAATGTGTCACAGAAAATGTAATAAATCGAGTATTTTTATGGGTAACTGTATTAAGACGAGAGAGAGAGAGAGAGAGAGAGAGAGAGAGAGAGAGAGAGAGAGAGAGAGAGAGAGAGAGAGAGAGAGAGAGAGAGAGAGAGAGAGAGAGAGAGAGAGAGAGAGAGAGAGAGAGAGAGAGAGAGAGAGCAGATGAAAACAAGAATGAATAAACGGATGCTTTAAACAAAAATAATTAAATAAACAAAGAAATGACGAATAAGAAAGAAAAAAAAAACATGAAACACAACAAAACAAATAAAACAAACCACAAATCAATCAAAACAACACAAAAAACACAAAATAAACGAAAAAAACACGAAAAAAAAAAAGGAAAAAAACGAAGAAGAATGAAATGAAGAGAGAGAGAGAGAGAGAGAGAGAGAGAGAGAGAGAGAGAGAGAGAGAGAGAGAGAGGCAGTGTTTGGTTTTCATTTTCCTTTCAGTTTGAGTCTAGAGAAAGCGAAGGGGAAAGAAAACGGGAGTCAAGGAGTGGAGTGTCAAGGGGGCACTAAAGGAAAATCAGTGCACTGTTACCAAGATGTTTTTTTTTTTCAATTTTTTGTTATTTTTCCTTGATTTATTTGTTTAGTTAGTTTGATTTGCTTAGATTTATTTTATTTCATTTTTTTTTTCTTCGTCTTCTTCTTTTTCGTCTTCCTCCTCCTCCTCCTCCTCCTCCTCCTCTTCTTTATATCGAGTGATCAAAACAATGCTTGAAAAAATGAAGGAATAAGGAAACTGTCTCGTGTGTGTGTATGTGTAGAAGAAGAAGAAGAAGAAGAAGAAGAAGAAGAAGAAGAAGAAGAAGAAGAAGAAGAAGAACTATAATAACAATACTACTACTACTACTACTACTACTAATGATGATAATAATAATAATAATAAAAGAAGAAGAAGAAGAAGAAGAAGAAAAGAAGATGTCTCGTGTGTGTGTGTGTGTGTGTGTGTGTGTGTGTGTGTGTGTGTATCGATAAAAATTCTCCGTGTATTGATTTTTGGTTCATTTGTTAAGAACTCGCCGGAAGCCACCGTCATTTTGAAAAGAATGTCGAGAATTGATAAAACAAAAAAAAATAACAAGAATAACCAATAGAATTCCCGATATTTGATCTTCTCTCTCTCTCTCTCTCTCTCTCTCTCTCTCTCTCTCTCTCTCTCTCTCTCTCTCTCTCTCTCTCTCTCTCTCTCTCTCTCTCTCTCTGGGTTTAATGATTCGAGTATTTCAGTTGTTCCAAATTTTTTTTTTTTTAATATTTGTGTGTATTCGATTTTTCTTTTCTAATATGCATGAATACACCTCTCTCTCTCTCTCTCTCTCTCTCTCTCTCTCTCTCTCTAATCCTTGCTTTTATTTCATCTTAATCCCCAGTTTGGCAAAGTTCTCTTCTAAGTATCTTTAAAGTACTGTCTCGTATCTGATTTTTTTTTTTTTGACAGAGGCAGCAAGAAAATTAAAACTTTCTCTCATAATTGCCTTAAAATTGAGTCCCATTTTCTTCGTTTTGAAAGCCGTTTTCTTTGATTTCCTTTTCACCTTCATTTTCAAGATCAAGATTTCGTTCTGGCTGTTGTTTTCTCTATTTCTGAAGGTTTACGATACAAGAGAGAGAGAGAGAGAGAGAGAGAGAGAGAGAGAGAGAGAGAGAGAGAGAGAGAGAGCCATTCCTCCCTTCCTCCCTGTCTTTACTTTACTAATTGTACGTATGAATGGAACCCAATTAAACAAGAATGGAAGGGAAACAAGAAATAAACAAATAAAACACCAACAAGAAGGAAGAGGAGGAGGAGGAGGAGGAGGAGGAGGAGGAGGAGGAGATGTTGAAAGGAAAAATTAATAAGTAGCAATACTAAAGAAAAGGAGAATATTGAAAGAGGAGGAGGAAGAGGACGACGAGAAGGAGGAGGAGGAGGAGAAGGAGGAGGAGGAGGAAGAGTAGGGAGGGAGGAGAGGAAGCAAATGATGTCCAAATAAAGCTTACAATGTGGCCGTGTTTATCCAGTCGCCGTGGAGAAGACTCGCGTTCTGTCCCCAAAACAAGGAGGAAAATAGTGACAAAGGACGGTCAACAGTGGACGGCATTCAAGTGAGGCGCGAGTGAGTGCGTGAGTGAGCGAGCGAGGGAGGGAGGGAGAGAGAGTAAGGACGTGCGCCGCGGGGGAACCTTCAATGCTGGTACGTACGTCAACAGGAGTGAATTGAATGAGTAAGGGTAATGGGGATAAGGAATGAATGGGTGGAGTAATTAGCTAACACGTCCAGGTGGAAAATATGAATAGAAATGGGTGATGTTTGTAATGGTGGAAGACATTATGAGTGAATTGAATGGGTTAGTGAACAGGGATGGGTAATGGGTGAATATGTGAGTAATTACAGAAATATGAGTAAAAAATGGGTATTGTTTGTAAGGATAGGGGAAAAAATGTACTTGGATGCTATTGAATAAACATGAGTGGATTGAATGCGTAGGTTAAAACTATTGCTACTACTACTACTACTACTACTACTACTACTACTACTACTACTACTACTACTACTAATAATAATAATAAAAAGAAGACGAAGAAGAAAAATAGATCAAACAAGAAGAAAAGAAAAATAAAAAAGAAGAAAAATAAAAGGAAGAAGAAAAGAAGAAGAGGAAGAAGAAGAAAAAGAAGAAAAGAAGAAGAAGAAGAAAAAAAAAAGAAAAAGAAGAAAAAAACAAGAAAAACAAGAACAAGAACAAAAAAACGAACAAGAACGAAGAAGAAAAAAAAAAAAAGAAGAAGAAGAAGAAGAAGAAGAAGAAGAAGAAGAAGAAGAAGAAGAAGAAGACCACGGTAACAAGATCAATTCCTTTCTATGACACAGACAAAACACGAACATTAATCTGTCCAGACACTCAATATTCGGCGTCACCTTTTAAAATTATTCTCTCTGGAGTCTTTGGGGGCATTTCTCACCCAGACAGCCTCCGAGGGGTCCCAGAACGTGTCTTTTGGCTGAGGGGAGGTAAGGGGAGATGAGGGGAGACGTGTGAGGGAGAATAGGAGAGGGAAGTTGCAGGTGAGGGGAGATAGGGGAAGATGGGAAGGGGAGATGATGAGTGAGGGAGGAGAAAGGGATAGAAAATGAGGTGAGGGGAAAAGGAGGGGTGAGGGAGATGAGTGAAGGGAGATGAGTGAGGGAGGAGAAGAGGAGAGGAAAGAAAATGTGGTTTTAGGTGAGGGAGGAGGAGGAGGAGAGGAGGAAACAACAACAACGAAAAAAAAAGAAAAAATAACAATAATAATGATAATAACAGCAATAAAAGAGAGAGAGAGAGAGAGAGAGAGAGAGAGAGAGAGAGAGAGAGAGAGAGAGAGAGAGAGAGGTATATTTTTCATTTCATCTTCGTTTCTCTTCTTTTATTTATTTATTTTTCTTTTTATTTCCAGCTTTTATCCGCGTCCTTCCTCTTCTTCTTTATTCTTTTATCCTTCCTTCTCTCTCTTTGTTCTTTCTATTTTTACCTATCTTCTTCCTCCTCCTCTTCCTCTTCTAAATCTTCTTCCTCCTCCTCTTCCTCTTCTAAATCTCTTCTGTGTTATGTATTTCTCATCTCTCTCTCTCTCTCTCTCTCAAAAGGAAATGAGGAAAAAAAACAAAAGAAAAATTAAGCAAAACATGAAGATAAGGAAGGAGGAGGAGGAGGAGGAGGAGGAGGAGGAGGAGGAGGAGGAGGAGGAGGAGGAGGAGGTGTCCGGTAAGGTGCCATCACAAAATGACACGTCGCGACATTGTTTCCCATTCAAAGGCACAAGTTTGTATTAAAATGGAAATAAGTGACGTCACCTCCAGAACATCTCCTTCCGTTTTCTTTCAGGTAAATAATAATGTCCCGTTTTCTCTCTCTCTCTCTCTCTCTCTCTCTCTCTCTCTCTCTCTCAAGTTTTCATTAATTCTTTTCTTTCGTTCACTCAATATATTCCTGATTTTTACTCTCTCTCTCTCTCTCTCTCTCTCTCTCTCTCTCTCTCTCTATTCCTTTATTCATCTTCTTTTTCTTTTCATTTTCTTTCATTCTTTATTTTCATCTGTCTCGAATTTCACCTGTCTCTCTCTCTCTCTCTCTCTCTCTCTCTCTAGCCCCCAGCACCTTCAGGGTTTATCTCCTCTCCCTGTCTGAACGTCACAACCTAACCACGTTTTCTATTTTATGCTCACAATCTCCTTCAGTAAATTTGGAGAGAATATTGTATTAAATTCTCAAAACTCCTGTTGTTGTTGTTGTTGTTGTTGTTGTTTTTCTAGTTTTTTTTTTTCATTTTCATTTCCTTTTCTTCTTCTTCCTTCTTTTCTTCATTACGTCTCTTCTTTTTGTATTCTCTTCTTCTTCTTCTTCTTCTTCCTTTGATTTATATGTGGAGAAAATTTATTGTGTGAAATTGCCAACACTTCTCCTCCTCCTCCTCCTCCTTGTTGTTGTTGTTGTTGTTTTGATTCTTGTCATGATCTATTCTTTCTTCGTTGTTTTTCATTCAGACCTCTCATTTATTCATCTTCTTTTCTCCTTCCTTCCTTCTTCTTCGTCTTTCCTTCTTTTCTTCCCCTTCGTCCTCCACAAATCATAAAAAAAAAAAAAATTACCTTCAGGAGAGAAAGAGGAAACTGGAGGAGGACTAAGGGCACGAGAGAGAGAGAGAGAGAGAGAGAGAGAGAGAGAGAGAGAGAGAGAGAGAGAGAGAGAGAGAGAAAACACCCATACAAGCACCTTTCTTTAGCGTCCTTCGGGAGTCCTAGCTGAAGGGCGTGGCGGCGAGGCAGAGCACTAAGAACACCCTAAGGAACCAAACTTGTGAGGCGCGCCCATTCTTTGATACCCTTTCAATTTTGCGGGCGTGTTTTTCACCTGGGAGTCATCGGGTGAAGAGGCTGAGGGCTGGGAACTATGGCGCCCTTTCTCCTGCAGCAGATTGAATAACTCCCACAGGACCTTCTCAGTAATCGACAACCTTCAAGGCCTCTGTATTCCACCTCACGCTTCCCTCTGCCTGAAACACATTGCTGCCTCACTGTTGGCCGATGATTTCTCCAATTCAGCCCCTCCCCAAGGCTACTCTGACCTCCCCAACACGTCCCCTCAAAGCCCAAACCTCCATCTCCTTACCCACGATTCTCAGGCTTATGTACCTTTGTGTAATGACGTTTTATTGACCCAAAAGCAAAGGAGAGTTGATATTTACCTCACATCTTGAGCCAATGGAGAGTGCCAGATGCAGGGCTAGGAGGGGTGAAGGGGGGTGATGGGGGGGTGATAGGGGGTGATGGAGGTGGTGAAGGGAAGGCAAGGGAAGGCTGAAGGGGCAGAGTAAGAAAGATGTCCATAGGGAGGTTTTTACATTGAGATTTTTGAGGTTATATAAAAGTGTATAGGAGTGTTTTTTTTTCTTCACAGGATTCATAGGATGTGTGAAAGGATTAAAGGTAGGTTTTCTTAAGGAAGTGAGGTGAAATTGGAGATAGGATGATAAAAGGATGCAAAGGATGAAATGTGGGAGGATGTAATGGGAGTGAGAGGGGAATAATGCACGGTGATAAAGAGAGGAAGAAGGAAAGAATAGGAAAAATGAAAGGATAGGAACAAAATGAGATAGGAATGATAGGGAAATGAAAAAAAAAAAAGGAAAATAATAAGAATATAAAAATATTGAAGACACTAATAGGAAAAATAGGGAAAGAACAGGAAAATGAAAGAATAGGAACAAAATAATGAGACAGAATAAGGAAATAAAAAAAAAACAGGAAAAAGGAAAAAACAATAAGAATAAAAGAGAAATAGAAAAATATGATAAAAAAAAATCTCTATATTCCATTTATTTCCCATTTCCTTTTATTTCTTACTCTTCCTATTCCTTCCATTCTTTTCCCTATCTCCTTCCCTTCCCTTCCCTTCCCATCACTTTTAATACCATCATCTTTATCCTTCCCTTTCTTCTTCTTCCTTCTATTTATTGTTCCATTCTTCTCTTCTCTCTTTTCTTCTTTCCTCCTCCTCCTCCCTTCCTTTCCTCCGTATTGAAGGAAGAAAGGCCCTCCGCCCTATATTTACCTCCACTCCCTAGAGAGAGAGAGAGAGAGAGAGAGAGAGAGAGAGAGAGAGAGAGAGAGAGAGAGAATATTATGTCTACTTTTCTTAATATTCCGTCAAAATTTTCCTATTCTATTTTTTTTGTTTAGTCAATTTTCGTTTCCTCTGTTCTTCCTTCTTTTATTCCTTCCCCCCTTCTCTCTCTCTCTCTCTCTCTCTCTCTCTCTCTCTCTCTCTCTCTCTCTCTCTCTCCCCTTCTGTTAGTCTTGCGTTTTTATCTCTGCATTGCCTTCAACCTTTCCTCCTTCTCCTCCTCCTCCTCCTCCTCCTCCTCCTCCTCCTCCTCCTCCTCCTCCTCCTCCTCCTCCTCCTCCTCCTCCTCCTCCTCCTCCTCCGCCTCCACTTCTCTCCGCATAACACTCCATTCAAACTCTCCCCTTTCCTTCTCCTCTTCCTCTTCCTCTTCAGTTCTCTTTCCTCCTCCTCCTCCTCCTCCTCCTCCTCCTCTTCCTGTCCGTGTTATGGAGAAAATTGATGTTACCTGGATGACGTTTTTATATAATTAGGCAGATCCGTCCTATTTTTCTTTTAGCTATTCAGAGGTGGACTGAATTCTTCTTTGGAGGAGGAGGAGGAGGAGGAGGAGGAGGAGGAGGAGGAGGAGGAGGAGGAGGAGGAGGAGGAGGAGGAAGAGGAGGAGGAGAGGCACGTGGGATAATTATAAAAACACCTGTCCTTTATACCTGATACACGTCAATGGAGGGAGTGAGGGGAGAGAGTGAGGGGAGAGAGAGAGAGAGAGAGTGAGGGGCGAGTAAGTTATGTGAATATTAGATACTATTTTGGACAGAGGGACAAAAACATGTGAAGTCGTGTTCGCGTATGTCTCCACCTTCATCCCAATTAAAAAAGTCCCTCTCACTCTCTCTCTCTCTTGGCCACCCTCCACTTGCTAGCATCTATTCACCGTCTGCAGGCCCGCCCAAGGCATTATTCCTCCCCTATTGAAAGGCAGCACTAAGGTCCAATGCTAGGGCGCTCCACCAAAGCCACATCGACGTTAGGGAGTTGGGAGGGTAAGGTGAGTTTGGCGCGTTCCAGCGGGGCTCTGTTCAGTCAACACCGCTGGTCTGAATGACTGGATATACAAACTGCTTTTGATTGAGTTAGAAACATCTTTTCAATGGAAGAAAGCTTGTGAAATATGCACCCTGTTTGCCCTGTCATTCTGCCATTCAACGAAATATGAACCAAGGACGAAAAAGTGTGACAAATTATCGCTCGCCTCTTCCCCTCCTAAGACTCACTCACACCCCCCTTTCCCACCGCCAGCGCCTCCGTCGTGAGCCTCTTCCGCCGTCAGGAGAAACGTTTCCTCAATTAACTTGGGTTTGATGGGGTGAAGGTGGTGTTCCGGGAGCCAAAGAGCAGGTTTTAGTCCCTCACACCGCGGGAGGGAGTGAGGAAGAAGCAGGGAGAGGCAGGGGGAGGCAGGGAGAAGCAGGGGGAGGCAGGGAGAGTGAGAGAGGGAGAGGAAAGGCACAAACTCACCTCACTCTCAGTCTTCCTTCTGCAGGGTAAGGACTCCTGCAGAAGGGGGAGATGTGAACACTATCTTCTGAAACGCGTCCTGTGTGTGCGTGTATGTCTGCGTGTGTACGTGTGTGAGTGTATGTCTGCGTGTGTATGCGTGTGTGTGTGTGTGTGTGTGTCCTAGTCCTCTACCTCCCATCTCCCCGTCTCCCCCGTCCCAGCCAGCAATGGGGCCTAATTATTTATAAGGAATCAAACGAGAAACAAACAAGAAGGAAAATATTTTGCACTTTGGGGACACAGAATGAGGAATATTCATACACTCTCCAAAGAATCATAAATTAGCTTCCTTTCACCCCAACTCATTAGTATACGAGGACAGGTGAGGGAGGAGGAGGAGGAGGAGGAGGAGGAGGAGGAGGAGGAGGAGGAGGAGGAGGAGGAGGAGGAGGAGAAGGAGGAGGAGGAGGAGGGGATGCCTTACAACACATGGAGGAAAGGAAAGAAGGAGGGATGGAAGGAGACAAGGCCACCTCTCTCTCTCTCTCTCTCTCTCTCTCTCTTCTTGGTAAAAATGAGGAGGAGGAGGAGGAGGAAGAGGAGGAGGAGGAGGAGGAGGAGGAGGAGGAGGAGGAGGAGGAGGAGGAGGAGGAGGAGGAGGAGGAGGAGGAGGAGGAGGAGTGAAGCAAATGAAAAAACGTAAAAAAAAAGATAGTTTGAGATGAAGAAAAGTGATATTGAGAGAGAGAGAGAGAGAGAGAGAGAGAGAGAGAGAGAGAGAGAGAGAGAGAGAGAGAGAGAGAGAGAGAAAGAGAAAGAGAAAGAGCAAAACGAAAGAAAGGAAACAAAAAAAAAAAAAGGAGGAGAAAGTAGAGAAAAAAAAAAATAATACTAACTCTCTCTCTCTCTCTCTCTCTCTCTCTCTTGACCTGAATATATGCTGACAATTACCTGTGGAAGAAGTGAAGTCATAATTTTGTACCTGAGTATATAGAAACAGTTTGAGAAAATATATTGAGACGTGCTAAAAGGAGGAGGAGGAGGAGGAGGAGGAGGAGGAGGAGGAGGAGGAGGAGGAGGAGGAGGAGGAGGAGGAGGAGGAGGAGGCAGTAAGATAGATAGATAGATAGATAGTGCCACTGTTCACATATATTTTTTTGATAAAGAGATTAATTTTATAAACGAGAAATAAAATAAGATACAGAATGAAGGGAAATTAATAAGATAGAATGGAAATAAATAAAATATAATGAAGGGAAACAATTAAGATAGAAAGAAGGGAAAAATAAAATAGAATGAAGGAAAATAATTAAGATAGAAAGAAGATAAATAATTAAGATAGAAAGAAAGGGAAAATAAAATAGAATGAAGGGAAATAGATAAGATATAATTGAAGGAAAAAAAAAAAAAAGGCAGTCAGTCTCCCAGTTCAATAATTCTCGACATTTTTCTCTCGCGCGCCATTACAATCACTCATTCATTAACACCAAACGATTAAATTCTATTACCAAACCTAAAGAAAATCTATTAATTTACTTACATATCCATCAATACTCCCAAAAACCTTCATAAAATCTACCAATTTCACTTTACTCACTCGATCGATCCTTCAGTCCGCACCATTAAGAAACCTGTCAAACCTTTACAAAATTAACCCATCAATCCATAATTTATCACTCAGCGTAGTAGTACTTTCCGTATCGAGCGAATTTCCCACACCGTTTCATTTATCACCTATTTATCAGCACATTTATTATTCGTGAGGGAAACTGCACTAAGGAATCACGCGGGGGAGAGATCAATGGTTCGGGAAGTGGGCGATAGATGGCAGCAGGTGGCGGAGTCAAGGGGACACTTAATTATTTCGACGCCGCCGTGATGAATCGCTTTTAAATTGTGTAGCCGCGTTCCGAGCCAGGCCATCCCTCACCGCCTGTCTTAAAAACCGAACTGTCTGAGGAGGAGGAGGAGGAGGAGGACAAGGAGGAGGAGGAGGAAGAGGAGGAAAAGGAGGAGGGACTTAATTGATGATATTCGTAGAGTTTTGGAACGTGAAGGAGAATGGGAATACAGTACAAAGAAAACGGTGAAATGTGATTCGTTTTCTTTCTAAATATAATAATAATAATAATAATAATAATAATAATAATAATAATAATGACAATAATAATAATAATGTAATAAAGAACTCTAATGTATATTTTTAACTCCTCAAAAATGCCAAAAATATAAGCAAATTTTCCATCCATCATAACATTCCTTTAAACGAAAAGAAAAGAAAAAAACAAGAAAAAAAAAAAAAAAACACTCAAAATTTTACGAGTGTATAACTTTTAACTTCCTTTTCATTTCCAAATCAGATTCTTCTCTCCCCTCACTCTTACTTTTTCCCTCCTTTTTTTTTTTTACTTTCCTGAAATTTTTCGAAGCGAGTAGGAAATGGACACGAGCGATCCTCCATCCATCATAGATTTCAGTTCACGGCGCGCGGAACACACTCGATGATTCCAAAACGCACAAAAAAACACACTACGGAGACGTAAATATTGTAACTCACTGGACTGGGGCCCGTCATTATATTCCCATCACGGCGGCCCTTCACTCATCCGTCAAAGTACCCCCGACTTTGCCTCTTCCTCCTCCCTTCCTCTCCTTCCTATTTCCTCCGTCTCAGAAAACATCCTCGCCGGGAAACTTGACTTCAAATCCATCATAGGGAAAATGCAGATTAATTTCACGTCTCAATGGTATCCAGAGTGTGGCGTACCTTACATATTTCCTTCCTCCTTTTCTTTTTTTTTCTTTATTTTTTTTATTTCCATAGTGTTTCTTTCCTTGCTCCTTTTCTGTTTTTCTCTCTTTTTTTTTTATCGAGTTTATTTTATTTTAAGACAATGGCGTACTTTACATTACTTCCTTGCTCCATATCTGTTTCTTTCTCTCTTTTCTTTATCGTTTTTCTTCCATTTATTTATTTGTGTTTATTTTCTCACTCTAACACCTCCTCCTCCCTCTCCCTCTCTCTCTCTCTCTCTCTCTCTCTCTCTCTCTCTCTCTCTCTCGCTTGAGCTGGCAACAGTGATCAATCTTTCTCTCTCTTTATTTATATATTTCTGCTGTGCCAAACACTTCCCCTCTTTATTTCGTCTTTGTTTGTTTGTATGTTTGGTTGTTTGATTTCTGTATAGTTGGTTAGTTACTGTATTTGTTGTTGTTGTTGTTGTTGTATCAATGCATCATAATAAGTATGACGAAAACTACTCTCTCTCTCTCTCTCTCTCTCTCTGTGTGTGTGTGTGTGTGTGTGTGTGTGTGTGTGTGTGTGTGTATTTGTGTGTGCCTTTCAGTCTTTACCTATTCCTCTTCCTCTTCCTCCTCCTCCTAAAGCGTCTTGTGTCTAATTAGAAGGGCGAATTTCGACACAATTGGTTTAAAACACTTTCCATTCTCTCCCTCCTTTTCCTCCTCCACCTCCACTCCTTTCCTCCCTCTCTTTCTCTCACCCTCTCCCCTCTTCCTGTCTCCCCAATCACCCCTGCCATTCATCCAGTATTTGTGTGCCTCTCTCTTATTCTTTATTTTTTTCCAGACATTAATTAATATTCTCCCCTCGGCACCTTCCGCTTAGTCTGGAAAAAGAGGGAAAAAAAAGAGGGGAATAAAAAAAAGACTTGAAGGAGCGGTTTTCAATTTTCCCACATTGGTGAACGCTTCATTAAGTTTCGAGCACCTGAAGTTTACATGCTTTTTTCACCTCCATCCGTCATTTTTCGTATTGTTTGGCGCTATTCTCACGTGTACGGGGGTTGGATGCATCACTGTAGCGTTCCTGAGCCGTGTAGCGCGTGTTGTGAGCCGAATAACGCGTGTTGTGAGCCGGGTAACGCGTGGTTTTAGCCGTGTACCGCTTGTTGTGCTGCGAGCCGTGTGCCGCGCGAGGTGAGCCGCGTACCTCTAGGGGGGCTGGACACTGTGTCTTGGGTCTAATAACTCTAACCCGCGGTGTGTGAAGCCTAAGAAATTTTGTTGTATTTTTTCATCAGTGCAAGAACGTAATTTTGAGACCACGGAGGAGGAGGAGACGAAGGAGGAGGAGGAGGAGGAAGGAGGAGGAGGAGGCGTCTACAGCGGACAGAAACATGCATATTCATACAACTTAATTAAGATTCCATCGCCCGCCTTAAGTTCAATACCTCCTGATCCAAGGCGTCGCTATTATTGCCGCCGCCTCCTTCCTTCCTTCCTTCCTTCCTTCCTTCCCTCCCTCAAGCTCCGCCACCACACGAATTTAGAGCGTTCCTTCCACTTTTTTGTTTTCCTTCCCTTCCTTATATTGGAGAGAAGAAGGAGGAGGAGGAGGAGGAGGAGGAGGAGGAGGAGGAGGTAGTGACTGGAAGAAAACTAAGTGCATTTGGTTTCTTAATGTCCTTTCTCCTTTTTCTTCCGTTTTCTTCCTTTTCTTCCCTTTTTCTCTCCATATATTGAAGGGAGAAGGCGAGTTTTAAAAGTGACGTGCATTTGTAGTTTTATCCTTCCTTGTTTTCTTTTTCCTTTCCTTCTTTTCTGTCAACGAAGGGGAGAAAAGGAGCGATTTTGAGAGCTTTTTTTTGTAATCATCTCTCCTTTCTTTTTCTTTCACATCTCAGCTTGGCATATTGGGGAGGCCTCGTGACGCCCAGCACACCCACACGACTTAATTTTACTCCTTAATTTCCTTTACGATCATTAGTATGCAAAGACTGATGAACGTGTTGTTTCGCCCGCCAAAATTCAATCACCCACCAATTTTAATTATCAGACAACCGGCCTGACTACTTCTGTATTTCCAACTTATGACTTGACTTACCATATTCATTTTTTTTTTTTATGTAAGAGGGAGAACTAAGGGCAAAAACAATATATTAGAAAAAAAAAAAAAATGGCCCACTGGAATTGCTGTCTCCGTAAAAGATACGAAAGAATTAGTCAAAACCCTGGAACAAATGTCTTTGCACCTCTTAAAAGATGTCAAGTCGTAGGAAGATGGAAATATAGAAGTACTATGACACGTTTTCATTTACTCTCCTTACTATTTGGCAGCAGTTAGGAGAGAAAGAGAAGAAAAGGAGAGTTAACCCTTTCAGTACTGGGACACATTTTTACCTTAAGATTTGTGTACTATTAGACCATTTCATTGACATTAGGAAGGGTCTATGGAGGTCACAAGATGAATGGCCACAGTCTTCACTATTCTAATCCCCACATGAGTTTCTAAAGCTGTAGAAAATCACCAAATAGCAAACAGAGTGAATATGGAAACACGTCATGGTACTGAAGGGGTTAAAAGTATAGAAACCTTTATAGTGTGTGGGACAGTCAGGACAAGACAAGAAGTAATGGATTCAAACTAGATTAGGAAAAGTTTTGAAGCATATTCTGTGACCTTGGCCTCAGCACTCTCCGTCTACATTGCGACTTTGTGACCGTCTTCCTTGCGACTTTGCGACTTTGTGACTTAACCTATTAGCACCAGGACACGTTTTCATATTCATTCTGCTTTCTACTTTGTGATTTTCTACAGCTTCAGAAACTTCTATGGGGGGATTAAAATAGTAAGGACTGTGGCTATTAACCTTTTGACTTCCATAGATCCTTCCTAATGTCAATAAAATCGTATAATGGCACCCAAAACCAATGGTAAAAATGCGTTCCAGTAATGAAGGAGTTGAAAATGTGGGGATTAAAATAGTGAAGACTCTAACCATTAATATTTTGACCATCATAGATCTTTCCTAATGTCGATAAAATGGTCTAATCGCACACAAAACTCAAGATAAAAATGCATTCTAGTAAAGAAGGAGTTAAAATAGGTAAAAATCTTAAAATCTACTCTTTTTAGCTCCTTTTTAAACGTATGTACTTAGAAAATCATCATGCATTTTTTTTTCTAGAGTTAAAAATACACCAAATTTACTTCCATTGAGGAGAGAGGTACTGCAAAGGAACACTGACAACACACTCCTAGGAAGCAACTAGTGTACCGCTGGAGCAAAGTGTACCCAAATGTACCCTGGGACGAGAACATCAGTATAGGGACCAAATGGTGTATTAAAAACGTGACAAGCAGCCATTCGTTCCTAACACCACAGAGAGAGAGAGAGAGAGAGAGAGAGAGAGAGAGAGAGAGAGAGAGAGAGAGAGAGAGAGAGAGAGAGAGAGAGAGAGAGAGAGAGAGAGAGAGAGAGAGAGAGAGTCAATTTCAATTCCACATCCGTATCACTTTAACCTGTTTATCATTACCACCACCAGAGAGAGAGAGAGAGAGAGAGAGAGAGAGAGAGAGAGAGAGAGAGAGAGAGAGAGAGAGAGAGAGAGAGAGAGAGAACTAACCCCCAATACCCCCCCACCCACAACCACTCATGTATCCTTCGTCTATGATTTAGCTCACATCATTAGGTCTAATCTAGATCCACCTGAACACACCTGGCCACGCTACACAGGACCACATTTATCTGCTACCCGGGCGCAGGTGAGCCTTAGTGGACGCGATGTGTGGTCCTCTCTTGACCCCAAACACTAAATCCTGCATGCGCTTGGCCTGTTTGCGCTCGTCAGGCTGTTGGTGAAAGGTTTTAGGGCCTCCGCTTCCTACCACACACACATTTACTGCCAGTTTCACCCTCTCAATTATTAGCAAGACACAATTAGGTGCTCAACGCTCGCCCATAATTAGTGTCTGATTATATTGCATCATCTCCCCCCCCCCCCGCTGTCTCCCTTCCCCTTTAACTAATAACATAGCAATAAGGTCGTTTATACGTACAAAGCTTCATGGATTTCGTACTTAATAACGTGTTTATGTCTTATTCACAAAAGGAGAAAGACAGTTTCAACCCTTTTTTTTCAGCTCTATATAAATACCTGTATGTTCTCGCGCCCAGGTAAGGACAGGTAGCTAAGCAGGTGGAGGGGAGGCAAAGGTGGGCAGGTAAGGAGACAGACAGGTGTGATTAGGAATACAAAGAAATTAGTGAATGAAGGTTAGCATTAATAGGTGTGAGGAAAGGAGAGAAAAGAAAACAGTTGAGTGAAGATAGAAATTAAAAGATAGATAGACAAATAAGGAGAAAGAAAGAGAGAGAGAGAGAGAGAGAGAGAGAGAGAGAGAGAGAGAGAGAGAGAGAGAGAGAGAGAGAGAGAGAGAGAGAGAGAGAGAGAGAGAGAGCAGATAATATTCATAGAGATACACAAGTTGAAAGAAAAGAATAGAAAAAGAAAGAAATTGAAATAGGAAACAGGAAGACAATACGGATAAGTAGATAGACAAAGATGAATAAATGAGAGGAAACAAAGAGGAACGCAAATAAAGACAATAATAGGAGAAATAACGATGAATAGATGAGGACACAGATAAACAGATATGATGGTGAATGGGAAAAGAAAGGGAGAAAGAGATAGATAAGTGAAGATAAGGAAGAGGAAGAGGAGGAGGAGGAGGAGGAGGAGGAGGAGGAGGAGGAGGAGGAGGAGGAGTAACAATAAAAACAGTGGAAATTATGTACTTTACCATGAAAAAATTAATACTGAGAGAGAGAGAGAGAGAGAGAGAGAGAGAGAGAGAGAGAGAGAGAGAGAGAGAGAGAGAGAGAGAGAGAAAAGATCTAAAAGAGAGAAAATAAGGCAGAAGGCTGAAGGGTGAGGGGAGAGAGGAAGAGGAGGAGGAGGAGGAGGAGGAGGAGGAGGAGGAGGAGGAGGAAAGGGTGAGGGTGAGGGGAGGCTGCTGTGGGCTGTGGACTGTGTGTTGTGGGCTGTGGGCTGTGAGGGGATGAGCAGAAAACCTGTTTAATTAATTCTCATTTTGTCAGAACAAGCAGGAACCGCCGAAAAACGCAGCGGGTTGTGTTATTAGTATGGTCAACACACGCCAAACAGATAGCCCTCACACACACACACACACACACACACACACACACACACACACACACACACACACACACACACACAAGAGCCCAGTCAAGCCCATTTCAAGTCATTTTTTTAGATTATTCCAGGATATTTTAGACCATTCCAGACAATTCCAAGCTAGTCAAGACCATTCCAGGACCATTACAGGCCAGTGAAGCCCATTCCAGGCCATTCCAGACCCCCTTTATACCATTCCAGACCACTTTATGCCATTCCAAACCATTCCAAGCTAGTCAAGACCATTCCAGACCATCCCAGGCCAGTCAAACCCATTCCAACTCATTCCAGTCAAGTTTTCCCTGGTCCTGCTCATTCCAATCCAGTCAGGTTATTCCAGTCAATTCCAGGGAGATGAATGAATGTGGAAAAATGAAGGTGAAGATTGGAGATAGGAAGACAATGTTATGAAAAGTGAATATTGATAAAAGATAACGTTAAGGAAAGGTAATACGTTTTCTTTGAGAACACTGGCAACAACAACAACAACAACAACAACTACTACTACTACTACTACTACAGTAACAAGACCAACACCACCACCACCACTACCAACATCATTAACAACAACAACACTACCACCACCACCACCACCACCACCAACAACAACAACAAATGCAAAAAACAACAAAAACATCAACAACAACAACACCACCACCACCACCAACAACAACAATAACAAACTGCACCACCACCACCACCACCACCACCACCACCACCAAGAGCAGCCCAGCCTCCGAGCCCAGCCTGATCTAGAAGCCTTCGTCAGCTCAAGCCAGCGGAAACTAGTGAAGCCAGTAGACCAATACAGCTTCTCCAACCAAGCCAGCCCCGCCCCTCCGCACCAAATCCAATTCACTTTGCGTCCAACTGCAATCAGCCTGAATTACACACACACACACACACACACACACACACACACACACACACACACACACATGAGAGGTTGTCTGACTTATTTATATGTATTTTTTGTTTGTCATTTCTCTCTCTCTCTCTCTCTCTCTCTCTCTCTCTCTCTCTCTCTCTCTCTCTCTCTCACTTTCTTCTATTTTCTTTCTTTCTTTCTATCTTTATTTTCTTCTTACTCTCATTTCTAACTCTGTATATCTTTCTGTATCTTTCTCTCTCTCTCTCTCACTCTCTCCTGTTTTCTTTCTTTCTCTCTATCTATCTTTATCCATCCTTTTCTTTTTCCCTCTTCTATCAATCCTTATTTTTTTTTTTACCTCCCTTTCTCTCTCCTCACCAATCTTCATCACCCTTCTCTTTTTCCCTTCGTATTTCCATCCTTTCCTTCTAATCCTTCTTCCTATATTCACGATCCTTCCCTATTTTCTATATTGACTCTCTCTCTCTCTCTCTCTCTCTCTCTCTCTCTCTCTCTCTCTCTCTCTCTCTCTCTCTCAACCTATTGCTCTCCCTACATCAATCTGCTACCCACACAAACACTATCCCTACCTCTAGTCTCCCTCTCCCTCTCTCTCTCTCTCTCTCTACCTTCCTCGTACACTATGCAAGAGGCGGCTATGTTCTTTGGCAGAGGCGCGGCAGGTAACCAGGACCAGTGCATGAGGAACCTTGCGGACACTGGTGACAGGTACAACCAACGCTCACCTGCCTCTTAATTGGCACGTGGAGGGGAGAACGACAAGGGGACTCCACCACCACCACCACCGCCACCACCACAGCCTGCAAAATGGATAGCGTAGATCATTCTTTGCTTTACAGGTTAATTGGTCATGAGTTAATTTATTGCAGGTGGGAAAGGGGAAAGCCTCGTGTTTTTTTAGCTTTCCAGGGGTCTAAAGATGTTTTTTTAACCGTGTTTTTTTTTTTTGTGTGTGTGTGTGATTCGATTTGACCTGTCCCAGCTTTCTGACCTGTTCTTTTCTTGCCTCAAATTTAATGTAACCTTTTTTTTTTGCATGTGATAAAAATAATTGAGCCGAAATATAATGGAACTCTCAATGTATTATTATTATTATTATTATTATTATATACAGAAGCAGTAGAATAACTAAACCGTGAGAGAGAGAGAGAGAGAGAGAGAGAGAGAGAGAGAGAGAGAGAGAGAGAGAGAGAGAGAGAGAGAGAGAGAGAGAGAGAGAGAGAGAGAGAGAGAGAGAAAACAAAGAAAAACACATACAAACAAGACAAAGAAACAACAACAAAAGGGAGAAAAACGAAAGAAAAAAAAAACAGAAACACAAGAACACAAAAAGAAACGAAACGAAGGATAGAGAAAGAGAAAGAGAAGGAAACACTGAGAAGAAGGAAAGAGGGAGAGAGAGAAAGAGAGAGAGAGAGAGAGGAGGGAGAATGAAGAAAAGGGAGAAAGGAGACTAAAGACTTTCCAATTTTTTTTTTTTTTTTTTTTTTTAAGAGCTCTCTACTTCAAACCTCGTATTTATCACCTCATTAACACCCGCTGCCCTCTCTCGCCCATCCAGAACTCGCCAATGACAAGGATAAAAGTTCTGGCAAGGCAGTGTTTACCCAAGATATCACGGCAGCTTTGGATAACACGTTTTATAATTGCTTCTTACACGAAATGGCATCTCTTTCTCCTCCTCCTCCTCCTTCTCCTCCTCCTCTTTCTCCTCCTCCTCCTCCTCCTCCTTCTTCTTCTTCTTCTTCCTCCTCCTTCTTCTTCTTCCTCCGTCTTTTCCTCCTTCTTCTTCTTGTTCCTCCTTCTTACACGGAATGACATCTCCTCCTCCTCCTTCTTCTTCTTCTTTTTCTCCTCCTCCTCCTCCTCTTCCTTCTTCCTCCACTTCTTATACGGAATGATATCTCTTCTTCTTTCATCTCTTCCTCCTTTTTCCTCCTTCTTCTTCTTTCTCCTCCTCCTCCTTCTTCTTCCTTCTTCCTCCACCTTCTTACACGGAATGACATCTCTTCTTCTTCCATCTCTTCCTTCTTCTCCTCCTCCTCCTTCTTCTTCTTCCTCTTCCCTCTTCCTCCTCTTTTTGTGATTCCTTGTTCTTCTTTTCCTCCTCCTCCTCGTGTGCTTCTGTTGTTGTTGTTGTTGTTGTTGTTGTTGTTTTCTTGTTTTTTTTCTTTTTCATCCTTTTTCTCTGATTTCTTTTCTCCTCCTTCTCTTCCTCTTCTCCTTTCTTCTATTTATCCTTAGTCTTCTTCTTTTACCTCTTTCTTCTCCTTCTACTCCTCCTCTTCTGTGTCTCATTTCTCCTCCTCCTCCTCCTCCTCTGTGTCTCATTTCTCCTCCTCCTCCTCCTCCTCCTCCTTCAGTAATTCTACATTTCTGAACACATTTCATTCTATATCTTCCGTTTCTCCTCCTTTTCCTCCACTTCTTCCTTCTTATTCTCCTTTTCGTCCTCCATCCAGCTCCTCTTTCTCTTCCTATATCCTCTCTCGTTTGTTGTATTTCTTTTGACTTTTTCATTTTCTTCCTCCTTCCTCGAATTCCTCTCCTCCTCCTCTTCCTTCTTCTCCTTCTATCTTGTTTCACTTTTTCTTTCTCATTTCTTGAAATTTGCAGTTTTCTTGAGTCCTAGCTTCAAAAATTTCTTCCTCCGTTTTCTGTTATTTATTTTCCTTCATTAGAATTTAGTTTCGTTAGGTAATTTTGTCTTTGTTTATTTTTCTATTGATTTTTTTTTATTTGTTACAGTATTTCTTATTAAGTTACTAATTATTGATTTTTTTTATTTTATTTCAGTTTTATTTTTTCTGTGATTTTTCAAACTACACACAATAGCATTTTTTTTCTCATTTTTTTTCTTTTCTATCTCACACTCTCTCTTCGGTGGCGTAGTGGATAAGGTAGTGGTGGTAGGATCGGGCAGACGTCCACGCGTAGGTTCGAATCCCACCACGTACCGTCTTGAAACTTTGCCATTTGTGGAGTGGTTGAAAGTTAGCTACATGTCACCATGATATCCAGGTTATAGATGCGCTTGGGTGGTGATATGGGCCCTAATATGCCCACCACTATAAATACAATTGCCTGTGAAACTAATGGGTGGAAACTGAACACCGCTTCCAATACTCTTCAAGTCTCCTACGGGCGCTATAGACCACATTAAAAAAAAGAAGAAAATCATATATTTCTATGGACATAATTAAAAATGTTACGTGTACATTGGCACGTTCCCGCGACTCATTCTACTTTCCCATCAGCCCCATCACTTTCCCAGCCTCCACCAAAAAAAAAAAAAAAAAATATATCTCTCACTTTTCACTCTACCTTCCTATCCGTCCCATCACTTCCCCATCCTCCACCACTCCTGTCTATCCATCACTTTCCCTTCCCATCAGTCCCATCACTTTCCCATCCTCCACTACTTCTGTCTATCCATCACCGCTTTACAAAACGTGCTTAATGAATGGGCGTGGCGGTGAAGGAGCATGGCGCCCACTAATGGCCTAATGGTTCACGGGGGGGGGGGGGGGCGTAGGGGGCAGGTTGTAATGGAGGAATGGGAGGCAGTGATCGATGAAATGGGTCATGATAGAGAGAGAGAGAGAGAGAGAGAGAGAGAGAGAGAGAGAGAGAGAGAGAGAGAGAGAGAGAGAGAGAGAGAGAGAGAGAGAGAGAGAGAGAGAGAGAGAGAGAGAGAGAGAGGAGGTGAAGGATTTGTAAAAGTTGGGAGGAGAATGTGCTGATGAAAGGAGTATTGGATGTAATGATTGAGGAGGAGGAGGAGGAGGAGGAGGAGGAGGAGGAGGAGGAGGAGGAGGAGGAGGAGGAGGATGAATAGGAGGAGAAGAGAGGGTTAATAAACAGAAACACAAACGAACACAAAGAACATACCAACTATTTAATCAGAGAGAGAGAGAGAGAGAGAGAGAGAGAGAGAGAGAGAGAGAGAGAGAGAGAGAGAGAGAGAGAGAGAGAGAGAGAGAGAGAGAGGAAGTAAGGAAAGGACACACTGATAAAAAGTATAGACAGAAATGAGAAAGGAAAGGATACTGAGACAGGGAGGAGGAGGAGGAGGAGGAGGAGGAGGAGGAGGAGGAGGAGGAAGATAGAGGCATCAGACGTGGCAGTAAGGAGGAGGAGGAGGAGTAGGAATAGGATGACGAGGAGGAGGAGGAGGAGGAGGAGGAGGAGGAGGAGGAGGAGGAGGAGGAAGAGTAGGTAGGTAGGAGGAGGAGGAGGAGGAGGCGGGCAGCCCTAATGCATCCTCCTCTCCCAGGCTCTCCCCGCCTCTCCCTCGGTCTCGTGACATTTGCGTCGCCATAAATACAAGAGCGGATTCTCTCCCCTCAAATGAGAGGAAAAAATAGTATTTAATGCCGCGGACTAAGACAAAGAGGCGACAATAAAGGAAGACGAACACTCTCATAATCCAAAGATACGCGTCCCATCATTCCACGGTAAAAATGAAATTATGACTTCTTCTGACCTCGCACGGGGCTCAACAGACCAATCCCCGCCCACTATTGACCCGCCCACCGCCCTTACGTCACCGGGGAAGAGAGGTTAAAGTCCCTGGTTGCCCTGCATGACCTCACCTTCGCCCTTACTGCCGGGGGAGGGAAGAGTCATTTTTGCAATTGGTATTTTTTCTCCAGCGGCCCCATTGGCTACGTAATTTGATATTATGGATAGGCATATCACGCATTCTTGAAATTGCGCAACGCTGGCGATGATATTCCATTGGGCCCTTCCGCCTCTTATTGTGGCGCTATTTCTTTTGCCATTAATTACGTCCCTGCTTATTGTTCTTTTAATTTCTGCTCCGGAAACCACCGCCGACCGGTTAATATCTTTATATATCTCACGTGGAATCCGCTTAAAGTCATCATGTTGACGGTTATATATATATACACACACGGGGGTGTATTCGATTATCCGGATAGGGGTGTTTGGCTTGATAGATAGAGAACACACACACACACACACACACACACACACACACACACACACACACACACACACACACACACACACACACAGACAAATATCGAAACGTGTAGACAAATAGATACATGAATAAACGGAAAGACAGACAAACAGACGGACAGATAGAGAGAGAGAGGAATATAAATATCCTCAAACGAACTGAGAGATTTATATAGAAAGGTAAATTCATTGATATGTGGACAAACACGATACAAAGACAAACATACTGAGACACACACACACACACGCACACACACACACACACACACACACACACACACACAAGTCATCATTCATGTGTGTGTGTGTGTGTGTGTGTGTGTGTACGGAAAAGGGCACAATTTCCCTCGCTCATGACTGTTATCACCCACGAGCGCGCGCGCACACACACACACACACACACACACACACACACACACACACACACACACACGACCCTACAACATCAAAACACAAACTTTAAGAAAAAAAGAAAAGAAAAAAAAAAGAAGAAAAAGAAAGAAAGTTACAGGAAAAAGACAAGAACAACAACAACAACAACAACAACAACAACAACAACAACAACAACAACACTTGATAAAGACAACAAACCAAACCAAACCAAAACAAACAGACAAACAAACGAACATTACGAAACAAAATTAGAAAATGGATGAGAACTATTTCATACGAGAGAGAGAGAGAGAGAGAGAGAGAGAGAGAGAGAGAGAGAGAGAGAGAGAGAGAGAGAGAGAGAGAGAGATAAAACAGTGTGACTTCTGGCCTTTCATTGATCTTCGCTGTGTCTCAATTCTTTTCCCATAATGATTCATATTTGAGAATGTTGTTATCAGCAGGAGGGAGGGAAGGAGGGAAGGAGGGAAGGAGGGAGAGATGGAGGGATAGGGAGGGAAGGAGAGGGAACTAGCTTTATGGGCGGAGGGTTTTGATGTGTCTTGTTTTCATTTTCTTTTTTTTTTCTTCCTTTTCTCGTTTTTTTCTTTCTTATTTACAATTCACGTGAGTTTTTTATTCTTTTTCTGATTCCTGTTTTAAGTTTTTTATTGTTATTGTTGTATTTCTTGCTTTCATTACTCTTTTTCCTATTTCTCTTCCTCCTCTAACTCCACTTCCTCTTTCTCCTCCTCCTCTTCCTCTTCCTCTTTCTTCATCTCTTCATTTTTATGGCATTTTTTTTTTATCCATATTGATTATTATTATTGTTTTTATTTCTTACTTCCATTACTCTTTTCCTATTCCTCTTCCTCCTCATCTATGTAACTAACTTCACCTCCTCCTCCTCCTCCTCCTCCTCCTCCTCCTCCTCCTCCTCCTCTTTCTCCATCTCCTCATTCTACTAACTTCTACTATTACCTTTACTTTCCAACGCACGTACCACCTCCTCCTCCTCCTCCTCTTCGTTGGCAGCCTGAGGAAGAAGAAGAAGGAGGAGGAGGAGGAGGAGGAGGAGGAGGAAGAGAAGGGTTGCCTCACACTCCATCAACTGTTGTCCTTTAGGCTTCACGTATTGGAATTGCTTTAAAAACCTGATTATCGCATCGACACCTGTTTACCGCCCAATACACCCACTTCCACAACGTCTAACCCCTCAGTGTGTTTCAAAGGGAGGTGGAGGAGGATGCGAGGGCGACTGGAGGCGTAGGGAGGTGTGTAAAGGTCCCAGGGTGATCTGTGTATCCGGGGTGGGCTAATGAGGGTAACAAGCCTATCAGAAGATGAGATGGAAGGAGGAGAAGAAAACCGCCACGTTGATTTGAAGGTGATGGCAGAGTAGAAGCCTCATTGATTTTTTAATTTATCCAGGAAAGGGTTTTTGATTCTCTCTCTCTCTCTCTCTCTCTCTCTCTCTCTCTCTCTCTCTCTCTCTCTCTCTCTTGCTTTCTTTTTTTTGTTTTTATTTGTTTTTTTGGTTGAGACTGTTGATTATTTTTCTCTCTCTCTTGCTTTCTTTCTTTATTTTTTTTGTTTATTGGCTTAGACTTGATTTTTCTCTCTTTCTCTCCTTCTTTCTTTCTTTTTTCTCTTTCTCTTTCTTTTCTTGTGTCTTGTCTTTCTTTTCTCATTGTTTTTCTTTATATTCAGGAAAGAGTTTTTGGTTCAGACTGTTGATTATCTCTCTCTCTCTCTCTCTCTCTCTCTCTCTCTCTCTCAGTCGTTGTGGGAGAAAAATGATGTTTGATTTCTTGAATTTCTCGCAGGAAATTGTTTTTGATAAGACGTCTCTCTCTCTCTCTCTCTCTCTCTCTCTCTCTCTCTCTCTCTCTCTCTCTCTCTCTCTCTCTCTCTCGAACTCTAACGTTGCCAAGTGTCTGATAGATTTACTTCATCCTCACAGAAAAAAAAAGTCATCGTACATCTGGGCAACTATCGTACACTGAGTGGGTGCGTACGATACTCCGAGGGACGAGGCGAGGTGAAAGACATTCGTGTTTGAAAGAAAAAAACAATAATAATAATAACATCAGAAGAAATAAAAAGGAAATAATTACCGACCTCCTTCCTGGCTGGACACAATAACAAAAATGGAATACGAGGAGATGAAAGACAATAATTGGACTTGAGAAATGCGATTAAAACTGAGTATTAAAATGTGAAGAAAAAATTAATGAAGAAAAATAAGGGAAAAGATGAAGAAAAGAGACGAAAATGAGGCAAAAAAATAGGATTATGAATAGGATATAATAAAACAGAAAACAGGATTATGAATAGGATAAAATAAAAGGAGGGAAAATATGAGGAAAAAGAAAAATGAGACCAAAATAGGATTATGAATAGGATAAAATGAAAAGAAGAGAAAATATGAGGAAAAAATAAAAAATGAGACCAAAATAGGATTATAAATAGGATAAAATAATAAAATGGATAATTGGGGCTACGAATAAGGAGAAAACAAGAGAGAGAAGAGAATGACAGATAAATGAGAGGACAAGAGGAGACGATGATTAACTGAAGGTACAAATATAAGAGAGGAGAAAATGAGGAAGTAGAAGAGAAAGGAGAAAAATCAGAAGAGAGAAGAAGATAAATGAGAGAAGAAGAGGACATAATTAAATCAAGTGAATAAATGAAGGTATAAACATCAGAAAGGAGAAAAAAGGAGAAGTAAAAGAGAAAAAGAAAGAAAAAGAAGATGAAAAGAAGAAAAACGAATTAGACAACAAAACACCAAAACACAACAAAACAAACACTCACAGCCACCAAAACAACATCAAAACAAGAAAATACAAAAAATAAGTTACAAAAAAGGTCTGTCGATTGGAAACTCAAATACAAAAAACAGAAAAACACCAAACAAGAACAAAAAATCATAAAACAAACATTCACTCCCACAAAAACAACACCAAAACACCAAAACAACATCAAAACAACATCAAAACAAGAAAATTTTAAAATAATTTAAAAAAAAGTCTGTGGATTGGAAACTCAAATAAAAAAAACAGAAAAACACAAACAAGAACAAAAATCAACAAAACAAACACTCACACCCACAAAAACAACACCAAAAACTAGAAAATACAAAAAAAGTTACAAAAAGGTCTTTGGATTCGAGACAACTAAGAAAACAAAAATAAAAAGAGGAAAAACAAGAAAAAAACACTCACTCACCAAAACAACATCAAAACAACACCAAAACAAGAAAACTACAAAATAAGTTACAAAAAGGTCTGTGGATTGGAAACTCAAATAAAAAAATAAAAAAAAAACAGAAAAACACCAAACAAGAACAAAAAATCAACAAAACAAACATTCAAACCCACAAAAACAACACCAAAAACAAGAAAATACAAAAAAAGTTACAAAAAAAGGTCTTTGAATTCGAGACAACTAAGAAAACAAAAATAAAAAGAGGAAAAACAGGAAAAAAAAACACTCACACTCACAAAAACACCAAAACACCAAAACAACACCAAAAAACAAGAAAATACAAAAAATAAGTTACAAAAAAGGTCTGTCGATTGGAAACTCAAATAAAAAAATAAAAAAAAAAACAGAAAAACACCAAACAAGAACAAAAAATCAACAAAACAAACATTCAAACCCACAAAAACAACACCAAAAACAAGAAAATACAAAAAAAGTTACAAAAAAGGTCTTTGGATTCGAGACAACTAAGAAAACAAAAATAAAAAGAGAAAAACAAGAAAAAAAAACACTCACACTCACAAAAACAACACCAAAACACCAAAACAACACCAAAAAACAAGAAAATACAAAAAATAAAGTTTCCAAAAAAGTTGTGTGGATTGGAACAGAAAAACACAAAACAAGAACAAAAAATCAGCAAAACAAACATTCACACCCACAAAAACAACACCAAAAACAAGAAAATACAAAAAAAAGTTACAAAAAAGGTCTTTGGATTCGAGACAACTAAGAAAACAAAAATAAAAAGAGGAAAAACAGGAAAACAAACACTCACTCACAAAAACAACACCAAAACACCAAAACAACACCAAAAAACAAGAAAATACAAAAAATAAGTTACAAAAAAGGTCTGTGGACTGGAAACTCAAATAAAAAAACAGAAAAACACAAAACAAGAACAAAAAATCAGGAAAACAAACATTCACACCCACAAAAACAACACCAAAACACCAAAACAACAACAAAAACAAGAAAATACAAAAAATAAAGGTTCCAAAAAAGTTCTGTGGATTGGAGACTTGTTGTTGAGTTTCAGAATTACACTTACCTTCCGGAACCTTCCTAATTACAGACAGGTAATGCATTTAAATTTGCTGAATTTCATCAAGATAATCCAGTTGTAGCTTTTTCCACAAGCGTCACGTTCCTCGCAGTAATTGAGGAAGAGGAGGAGGAGGAGGAGGAGGAGGAGGAGGAGGAGGAGGAGGAGGAGGAGGAGGAGGAAGACGAAGAAAAAGAAGACGAGTGAAAGAGTACTTAGGAGAGAAGAAGGAAAAGAGAGAGAGAGAGAGAGAGAGAGAGAGAGAGAGAGAGAGAGAGAGAGAGAGAGAGAGAGAGAGAGAGAGAGAGAGAGAGAGAGAGAGAGATAAGAAAAAGATAAATTAACCAGCCTGGGTCACAGTAGCTTAATTCAATACAATGTTTCCGTCAAGTCTCTCTCTCTCTCTCTCTCTCTCTCTCAAAAGGAAGAGAAACAAAATGACGTAGAGCAAAAGAAAACACAAAAACACTAAATGAGAAACATTCAGAGAGAGAGAGAGAGAGAGAGAGAGAGAGAGAGAGAGAGAGAGAGAGAGAGAGAGAGAGAGAGAGAGAGAGAGAGAGAAAAAGAAAGAGAGAGAGAAACATCACCGTGCACTTTTGACAACTTACAATGCCATGTATATTAACTTCTAAAAAAAAAAATAAATAAAAAAAAAGAGAGAGAGAGAGAAAGACAAACAGACAGACACACAGACAGACAGATAACACCCCCTTGCAACAGTGACAGCAGTGACACTAGCGGTAACAAAGCGGCT
>NC_059258.1:672570-697570 GCF_017591435.1 Portunus trituberculatus
ACTACCATTACCATTAATATTGCTACTGTCCTTCCCTCCCTGTCTCCTCCTCCTCCTCCTCCTCCTCCTCCTCCTCCTCCTCCTCCTCCTCTAGTTTTTATTCCCCTTGTTTATGTGTGTGATTATTTCCTTCTTCTTCGTTATTGCTGCTTTTCTCTCTTTATTACTTAATTTCCTTGTCACTATCTTTATTTATGGCCTCCTTCATCCTTTCCTTCCTTCATTCTGTCATTTTTCTTTCGTCTAATTGATCTAATCATTATTTTTTTTTTTCTTCTTTCCTAATTTAGAGCTCCACTAAATCACTTCTTTTCTTTTTTTTTTTCGATGTTTTTGTTATTTCTTTCTTCTTCTCTTATTTATCTTTCTAAATCTTCTACTTCTTTCTATTTCTTCTTTTTTTTATTTTTCTTTCCTATTTTAGATTTCCACTGAATCATGAGTTTCCTGTTTTCCTTTTTTTCTTTTCTTTTTTTCATTTCTCTTTTTTATGCATTTTTGTTGTTATTTCTCTCTTCTTCTCCTATTTTTTTCCTTTCTTTCTTTCTACACATCCGTATTTTCTTTTCTAATTTATTCTTATTAAATTCTCTTTTCTATTTTTCTTGTTTCTCTTTTTTTTTTTTCATTTATTATTGTCTTTATTTCCTGTCCTATTCTATTTTATTTACTTTTTTTCTTTTTTCTTCCTATTACTCTCTTTATCACTGTTTTTACCGTGTCATCTATTCCATTTTCGTTTATTCCAATTATTCTTCGCTCTTTCATTTTTTTCTTCTTCCTATTTCTTTCCTCCAGTTCTCTCTATTCTTCATCCTTCTATCCTTTCCAACTTTATTCTTCCTTCTATTTCTCTCCTCCTTCGCTTCTATTCCCCTTTCTATCCATTCCTCTACTCTATCTCCCTATTCCTTCCAACTTTATCTTTTCTCTTCCCATTTTTATCTTTTACTGCGTCTATTCCTCCTTTCTCTCTTTTTTTGTGTGTTTTCTACCTATTCCTCTATTCGTATGCTTTTATTCTTTCTCTTTATTGAAGAAGAGGGGATAGTTGTCTGGAAGGTTGTGTCCAGTTGATAGATGGAGGAATTGAGTTTTTTTTTTTTTCCGCACATTTCCTGCCTATTCCTCTTTTCCTATGCTTCTGTTTATCATTCCTATCTTTTTCTTCCTATCTTTTCTCCCTTCCTACTGCTTTTACTCCCCTTCCTATAGATCTGGCGGTCTTGTGGGGATCTGTCTCACCTCACCACCTCGTCCTTTCAACCCGTCAGCCTCGTCACCTTCCTTCCCCAAGCTGTGGTGCCTCGTATTGATGGATATTTAATCCCTCAAAGGTGCCGGGCGAAACTCCGGCTCTCCCTCCCTCAATGCAAGTGTATTATTACCTCGGCTATTCACTCTTCATTATTCATTTCCAAGTCCATAGCCAGTTTGAGTGAATAGCTAACCTACCTCTGCTTCTCTCGCTCTCTGTCTCTCTCTCTCTCTCTCTCGTTCGTTCCTGCAGTGTGTGTGTATATGTGTGAGAGAAAGGGAGAGACACAGGGGGAAGGAAATGGTGGGGAGTGAAAGAGGTGGAAAGGAAAAGAATAAGAGGAGGGGGAGAGAATGAGAGAGAGTGAGAGAGAGAGAGAGAGATAAAGGAGAGAGAGAGAGAGAGAGAGAGAGAGAGAGAGAGAGAGAGAGAGAGAGAGAGAGAGAGAGAGAGAGAGAGAGAGAGATAATCAAGCCTTGTGTTTATGATCTCTTAGGTTGGGTTAGGTTATTCGAATACACCACTCACTCACTCACTCACTCACTCACTCACTCACTCGCTCACTCACTCACCTCACGTCACCTGTAATTAATCCCAAACCCTTCCCTGCTTACCTGGAGGGGATTACACTAACTTATCACACTGTTCCTTGCCTACACTTTTTGGGAAAGCTGTGCCTGATTACCGCCTTCATCCACGTTTTTCTCTCCCTCTTAGTGGCGAGCGGAGGTGAGGGAGCGAGGCAACACACACTCACACACACACATATACGTACACACACACATCCACACACACACACGCGCACGCACTTTGGTAAACAACCCCCTAACACTACCAGTAAGGGATTGAGGCAAGAGAATACACCGAAAAAATCACCTTTCGCATCCGTCCCTTGCAAAGAGCGAAGCATTCTGACACACGCACTTGAACGAAACTCTCCGCCTCTCACCTGTGTTACCTTTACTGAGTTACCGATCCGCTTATTACACCAGTGCCACCTGTACACTTCCCGGACAGCTCGTTGCCACGCCCCCTGCAGCCCTTCACACGCCTCCTCCGACCCTCCCACGCCCGCCACGCCCCCGACATGCCCTGGTCTTAGCGGCGGCGGAGTAAGCGTGGCGGAAGGGCATTCACACCTTCAGGTAGAGCAGGGTGAGTCCCCCTCCTCCCTGACGCAGGTTTAAGCACATTTAATCCTTCCATTCCCCTCACCCTGCGTTTGCGATCACCCTTGCCTCCACTGAACATGCATCTCTCTCTCTCTCTCTCTCTCTCTCTCTCTCTCTCTCTCACGAAGGCGCCGCTCCCTCGTGGTGTAGTAAAGGAACACTTTACAGCATGGGAGATGAGGATATGTAAAGTGAGGTGTAGGGTTTACTAGAGTTGTGAGGCGCGTGGTGAGGGGTGATGGAGACTGAGAGAGAGAGAGAGAGAGAGAGAGAGCGGGAGAGGGTGAGACAAACGGAAAGATATAGACAGGTAAGGTAAAGAGACAGCCAAACAGACAGAAAGTTAGCTAATTACAAAGCACAACACAAATAACCTAACCAAACCTAACCTAACCCAACCCAACCCAACGTAACCTAACCCAACCCAACCTTACCTTACCTAACCTAACCTAACCAAACCTTACCTAACCTAACCTAATCCAACCCAACCCAACCAAACCTTACCTAACCTAACCACCTGAATTTGCAAAGGTAACCAATTAAGAGAACACTATCCATACTGCCGTTAATTTTTCCTTCCTACCTGACACGATTTCCTGTGGCGGTGAGTACAGGTGTGATTAGGAGAGACTGCCCAGGTGTGTGTTAATGATATTTACCTTTGACCTCATTAACAACAGGTGAGACAAAAAATAATACGCGTGCCTGTGATACTGTGCAGGATTGTAATGTGGAGAAAAATAAGGGTGGAAAAAATGTATCAGAGCGAGAGCGAGAGCGAGAGAGAGAGAGAGAGAGAGAGAGAGAGAGAGAGAGAGAGAGAGAGAGAGAGAGAGAGAGAATGTGTGGGAAGGTGTTCATGTGTGTGTGTGCAAGCGTCTGTGTGTGTGTGTGTGTGTGTGTGTGTGTGTGTGTGTGTGTGTGTGTGTGTGTGTGTGTGTGTGTGTGTGTGTGTGTGTGTGTGTGTGTGTGTGTGTGTGTGTGTGTGTGTTCATCTCTAGCTACCTTCAATCAGCCCCTTCCTGGAATAAGCCTTATTTCCACCTTAGTTTGAAGAGAGAGAGAGAGAGAGAGAGAGAGAGAGAGAGAGAGAGAGAGAGAGAGAGAGAGAGAGAGAGAGAGAGAGAGAGAGAGAGAGAGAGAGAGAGAGAGAGAGAGAGAGAGAGAGAGAGAGGTAATCCGGTTAAAACGCCTCAACTCTCTCCCCTCTCTCCCCAGAATCTCCCTTTGCCTAAGAGATTTATCGCCGAGAATTAGGAGCGTGCAATAATGACAAACAAAGCGGCGGCCAGAACAGGTAAGCTTTCGTCAGGTAAACAATTCTCTCACGACCCGAGGCTGGAGCACCGCGCTGGAGGGCCGAGTATCTGCGGAGCAAAGAGGGTTTCATTGCGATTCTATTCCCACTAGTCGGGTTTGATCCCCTCAAATCAGATTAAATGATTCCCTTTGGCTGAAGTCGAATAGGAGGCGAGCCCATTGCAAATCCATTTTTTGGCCACACAGGTGCAGGGTCCAAGAGAATAGAATATCAAGGAAGTAAGGTGCCACGATGCAATATTGGTGGTGTTTTAGATACGTGAGGAATTATTTAGTGGTTTGCTGGGAGAGGCTGGCTGGGTGGACTGGCTGGGAGGACTGGCTAGGTGGCTGTGTGGCTGGTTGGCTGCCTTCACCGCTCCCTTCCTGCCAGAGAGAGGGCGCGACGCTGTGCTGGAAATGAAGAAGTCCACACAGACATCAAAGAACGTCCAGTCTTTCACGAGGAAATTAGCGCATAAAGGCCAGAAACGGATGTAAATTTTGAACACTAAGAAATCACACCTGCATGCAAAACACATTTTTTAGGCTTGAGTCCCTCGCTTTGGTAGTCTGGTTACTACTCTCAGCCGGACGAATTTAATAATATTCCAACTTCATACTCACTCCCTCTCCCTCTCCCTCTCGTACGTAGTTAGTTAGTTGGCTAAATAATGTAGGAAGCGTCTCTCTCTCTCTCTATCTCTATCTCTCGTTCTCAATTTTTTTTTTTTTCGCTTTAATCTCTCTCTCTCTTTCTCACACTCAGTCGTGCCCACGCCTCATTTAAGGAACGTTTTAGAAAAGTTTGCTGTGATGAAAGAATTGCATACGAAAACAGCCTCTAGTTTCTGATAATGACAGCTTTATTCTCTTAATGGTCGAAGAGATTGGTTTTGTTATTTAATTTACTACCACCACCACCACCACCACCACCACCAACTTAACCTAACCTAACCTAACCCAACCCAACCCAACCTAACCTAACCATCACCACCACTAACCTAACCTAACCTAACCTAACCATCACCACCACTAACCTAACCTAACCTAACCTAACCATCACCACCACTAACCTAACCTAACCTAACCTAACCTAACCCAACCTAACCTAACCTAACCATCACCACCACTAACCTAACCTAACCTAACCCAACCCAACCCAACCCAACCTAACCTAACCATCACCACCACCACTAACCTAACCTAACCCAACCCAACCTAACCTAACCTAACCATCACCACCACTAACCTAACCTAACCTAACCCAACCTAACCTAACCACCACCACTACTACTACTACTACTGAAACAGGGAACAGGAAGAGCAGGAACATAATGTAACTTGGAATGAGAGAGAGAGAGAGAGAGAGAGAGAGAGAGAGAGAGAGAGAGAGAGAGAGAGAGAGAGAGAGAGAGAGAGAGAGAGAGAGAGAGAGAGAGAGAGAGAGCTACAAGAAACCAGTGAAAAAGAAAAAAACAAGGAAAAAGAGACAGAAAAAGAAGGAAAAAGGAAGGAAAATAAGAGGGAAACAGCCCCCGTCTATCCCTCCACCCCCTCCAGAAGACCACAGGGGGAAGAACAGCCTCGGGGGAACAGTGTGAGGGCAAAATCCTTCACGATAAAGGAAAATATTGGGTTCATTTGGAGTTCCCGTCAGCCCTCACCTTGCCGCCGCCTTAAACATACCATTGTGTTGACAGCAAAAGTTGGCATTTTTTTTCTAAAGCCGGAAAAAGATTAATTCAGTAAGAAATTAGGAGGAAAAAAAAAAAAACCCAACACGACCGGGAGAAAGAGGGAGAGGGAAAGAGTGCAAAGAGGAGTAGGAGGAGGAGGAGGAGGAGGAGGAGTGAGAGGAGGAGAACCGCGGTGACGTTTTTGTAAGACATAGAATGCTAATTAATGGCAAGGGGGAATTTCAATTACTTGGGAAATAAATGCTGTCAAAAATGCTATACTTGAATGTGATGGCTCTAAGTAAAATACCCTGTAGAAATTCGGGAAACAAAGGTTATTTTTTTTAAACGTTTATATTTTTTTAAAGGGTCTCTTTCTCCGGTATGAGTGGAAAGGCATAATGGCTCCCACCTCTTGTGAAAACGTTAAATATTCATGGTTTGTGCCGGCCGTGGGTTTTATACCATTTATTTATAGTGAGGCAAGACCCTTTTAATGTGTATCGATTAGGGGATGCAGGCCACACACACACACACACACACACACACACACACACACACACACACACACACACACACACACACACACACACACACACATACAAGCTAGCAAGTCTTACATTTTCTTTGGCTTTGTTGACTTCCCGATTTCTTTGCGGTGATAGAGGGGAGTCTATGCTGATTATTATTTGTTTATGTTTGTGTTTGTTTGTGTTTGTGTTATCAGTACTTTTTTCTTTCATTTCTCGTTTTTTTTTATTTGTTGAGTTTAGATGTGTTTGTTTGTAATGGTTGGGTAACAGATTTTGTGTGTTTTTGTATGATTTTGTTAAGATTAGTAGCGTTCAAATGAATCTAAGTGAAGAATTAATTAATAAAAGTCTTAAAAGTGTCACGATTTGAATTTCAGGGTAAAAATAAGAAAAGAAAAGAAAAACAAAGATTTTAAATGAAGAATACCATAATTATATCACGATTTGAATTCCACAACAGAAATAAAATAAAATAAAATAAAAACAACTTTGAAATGAACAACACTATATCAACATTTGAATTTCGCGGTAAAAAAAAAAAAAAAAAAAGAAAAAGAAAAACAGTCTTCAAATGAGCAATGCAATAATTACATCACGATTTGAATTTCACGGTAAAAGAAGAAAAGAAAAAAAAAAAAAGCTTTCAAATGAATCTAAATGACTAATTAACAAAAGTCTTAAAGTGCTAAAATTTGATCACGATTTGAGTTTTTACGGTGAAAAAACAAAAAGAAAAGAAAAAAAAAAAAAACTGATCACGTGATATAGAAAAAGTGAAAAAAAAAGATTAACAATAGAAAGAGTGAAAATAAAAAAAAAATAGAAAATAACTTAGAAAAAAACACTGCAACTCCTTATCTTCTTTAGCGTGTGTGTGTGTGTGTGTGTGTGTGTGTGTGTGTGTGTGTGTGTGTGTGTGTGTGTGTGTGTGTACGAAATCATTACTCATCCTATTTTTATTTCGTCTTATTTTCTCACGCGTTTCCTCTTAGCCAGTCTCTTCCTCGATCAATCTGTCTTCAACTTCTTGCCTCTCTCCTCCTCCTCCTTTTCATCCTCCTCCTAATCCTTCTCTTTCTCCTCCTCGTCTTCCTTTTTACTTTTTTTTTTTCGCCGTGTCTCTTAGTAGTGTGTTATCGCTTAGCTCCTCCTCCTCCTCCTCCTCCTCCTCCTCCTCCTCCTCCTCCTCCAGGGTTGAAAGCTTCTTCTTTGAGGGCTAAAGTGGAACAAATTGATGGAGTTATTGTGAGTTCAATGGAGGAGATAAAATGCCGTTTGTGAAAGTCGAACATAAACTGATGTAGAAGTTTTGGAGGGAAAGGGGGGAGAGGAAGGGACAGAGGGAGAAAAGGGAGAGGAGGGAGAGGAGGGAGGGAGAGAGGGAGAAGATTGAGGGAAGGTTAAGGGAGAAAAGGGAGGGATAGAGAGAAAAAAAATAAGGAGGAAAGATTAGAAGAGGGTGTATGGATGGGAAAAAAAGGGAGGTAGAAAGAAAAGGGGGAAAAAATGAGGAAAGTGGTGGAATTGGATGCAAGGAAAAGAAAGTAAAGGAGGAGAAAAAGGTATACTCTCTCTCTCTCTCTCTCTCTCTCTCTCTCAATGGTAAAATGAATAAAATAACAAAGAAAAGAAATATCAATACCTTATAACAGCCTCTCTCTCTCTCTCTCTCTCTCTCTCTCTCTCTCTCTCTCTCTCTCTCTCTCTCTCCCGTTTTATCGAGTGTTTTATCGATGTCCTCCCCGCTGCTGTGTCTCCTACGCCGCTTTTATGGACAGTGTGGCGTTTTGTCCTTTCTTTCCTGAGGGAGGCGCCGACGAAGGTTATGGGAAGTAAAATTGAGTCTCTGGAGGGCGCGCCACGGACACATAAACTAGAGGCCAACGACTTCTCACTGCCGCGGGAACCATTAATACATAGACGAATTCCCTTCCTACTACTGCCACTACTACTGCTACTACTACTACTGCTACTGCTACTGCTGTTGTTACTACTGCTGCTAATATTTCACCTCCCATAGTTGCTTCGTCATTTTAAGGTTTATCTCTCTCTCTCTCTCTCTCTCTCTCTCTCTCTCTCTCTTGTTCTTTCGGGCATGTTAATAATTTTTTGTGTATTTTTTTTTGAATTTCTGTTAATAAATTTGCCTGTTTTGTGATATTAGGCAACAAACATTCTCTCTCCCTCTCCTCTCTCTCTCTCTCTCTCTCTCTCTCTCTCTCAAACAAGGATGACAAGCAAAACCCAACATTACCAGACACCACAACCCAAGAACCAACACCAGTAAGGCTCACAACACCACACAACACCAATACATTCACCAACCAAAGGAACAGGTGGAGGTTAGCACTGTATTGGCCTCACGTCACGGTTAAACTCCCTGATTACACTAACATTGACTCTGAGCCCGCTGATAACAACTGTCTCTAAAGGTTTCAATTGTTTCCTCTCGTCTCACCTGTCTGCCTCAGGTGAATCGTGGCCCTCACTGCTCATCAAGGCAAACACACCTGAACTCATCCCACCTGACCCTCTTCCCGCCACGGAGACTTAAAGGTTTCGATTCCGTGTGTCAGGTATTCAGAAACGATTTGCTCTCTCGCCACCACGGTTTTCCAAGGCCACATATATGATTAGCGGGGTTTTAGATTTTTTTTTTTTTTTTTTTTTTTAGTTAATAAGGTAGAGATAATGTAAATCTGGCATTAGAACCATAAAAAACGCTCTTGAAAATGCTCTGTTCTCTCACCAAGACTTTTTCCAAGGCCACAGCAATGATTAGGGTTTTCAAGAGTGTTTCTACAGTTAATGAGGAAGAAATATTGTCACTGTCACTAGAACCATAAAAATATTCTTGAAAATGCTCTGTTATCTCACCAAGACTGTTTTCCAAGGCCACAGAGATGATTACGGTTTACAAAAGTGTTGCTATAGTTAATAATGTAGAAATCTTGTCAATCTGCCTCTAGTACCGTAAAAAATCTTAAGAAACTCGTGTAAATTTAAATAAAGCCTTTTTTAAATATAGTGGAGGTGATGCACAAAGTTTGAGAATACAAGTTTCAGTTAAGATTTGTAGAGTAATGGGCTTGTGTGTGTGTGTGTGTGTGTGTGTGTGTGTGTGTGTGTGTGTGTGTGTGTGTGTGTGTGTGTGTGTGTGAGTGAGTGAGTGAGTGAGTGAGTGAGTGAGTGAGTGAGTGAGTGAGTGAGTGAGTGAGTGTGTGTGTGTGAGTGAGTGAGTGAGTGAGTGAGTGAGTGAGTGTGTGCGTGTGTTTCGGTATTGTAACAGAATTGCCCTCTATAGTGGAGAGTAATGGGGAATATTTTCAGGTTGGTTGGGTTCACTTCAAACAGATTACATCGCGGATCCTTTCTGTCTCTCCTACCAATTTTGAGCATCAGGGAGGTCGACAAGAAGGGAATAGAAAGACTGCTACTTTAATCATGCCGAATAGATAAATACAATGCTCGAGTCTCTTTTTCTATTAAGATCTTCAGTACTGGGACGTATTTTTACCCTGAGTTTGGGTTTGATTAGCCGATTTTATTGACATTAGGAAGGTTCTATGGAGGTCAGAAGATCAATGGCCACAGTCTTCATTATTTCAAACCCTTCAGTACTGGGACGCATTTCTACCATTAGTTTTGAGTACTGTTAGACTATTTTATTGACATTAGGAAGGGTTTATGGAGGTCAGAAGATTAATGGCCACAGTCTTCACTATTTCAAACCCTTCAGTACTGGGATGCATTTTTACCTTGAGTTTAGCTATAAGACCATTTTATTGACATTAGAAAGGGTTTATGGAGGTCAGAAGATTAATGGACAGAGTCTTCACCATTTTAATCCACACATAAGTTTCTGAAGCTGTATAAAATCAAATAGTAAGCAGAATGGATACAAGGAGTTAATTTATCTCTCTTATTCACATGAGTCACAATTCAGGCAGTCCACAGTGTTACCACATACGAACAGCAATAAAAAACAACAACAACTAGACGAGCAAATGAGTCATGCCACCAACAACATCAACAATAACAAAACAATAACAACTAGATGTTCAAATTACATCTTCTGGGCAGCAAACAATTTTCCTAATTAACAATATGTAATTCTATGTCATATGAGCGATCCCAGTGGCAATTATTATTATTACTTTTAAAGGAGCAACCTAGAAGATCACACGTGACAGGTATGTTATATAAAAATGAATAAATTGTAACTGTATGTAATATATATAAGAGTGGCCTTGCGATTTCATTTGCCATTGAGATAAAGAGAAAGGTTTGCGAGAGAGAGAGAGAGAGAGAGAGAGAGAGAGAGAGAGAGAGAGAGAGAGAGAGAGAGAGAGAGAGAGAGAGAGAGAGAGAGAGAGAGAGAGAGAGAGAGAGAGAGAGAGAGAGAGAGAGAGAGTTAACCAAGACCAGAGTACACAAAACACTACACACACACACACACACACACACACACGTGCCTCCGTCATCCTCTCCTGTTTATTTTCATTACAAAAGACGACAATATTTGGGGGTCGTACCTGAGAAGAGGCGGGAAGTAACCAGGTGAGGAGAGGGTGGTCGTTTGTTCTATACTCCCTCTACTGTTTCTACTACTACTACTACTACTACTACTACTACTACTACTACTACTACTACTGCTACTACTACTACTACTACTACATATTCTAGCAAGCACCAAGACACCAAAACTTTCCTTGTGTCAGTGAAAATGAAACTAAAAAAAAAAAGAAAAGAAAATGAGACATAAAGACAGAAAGTACCAACCGTGAAAAATACCACACACACACACACACACACACACACACGAGACAAGAAAAGAAAAGAAAAAACACTGTCTTCGTAGCGTCCACTTCAGCAGTATAGGAAGAATAAGACTCAATTTTATATAAAGGCAGCGGGACTAGGCAGCAAGTTGACTGTGTGATTTGCATATTCCATTTACCCTTTTAATTAATGCGATTAGCTGTAGAGAAGCAAGAGGAGGCTTAATCGTCTCAACCTGATATAACTCCATGCGATGAATCTAGATATGCAAAAATATTAATGCAAGAGAAGTGAGTTTGTTCCCCCGCGTCACACCCAAGGAGGAGGAGGAGGAGGAGGAGGAGGAGGAGGATGAAGATGGCGATGATAAAGACGAGTTTAGTACGTGAAACAATGAATAAATAGAGCAAGCATATGAGAGCGAGAGCGAGAGAGAGAGAGAGAGAGAGAGAGAGAGAGAGAGAGAGAGAGAGAGAGAGAGAGTCCAGGTAAGTACGAGTAATAAAGAGAATGACGAAATAGTTCCTGAACACTGAGCAAGCTGTGAGAAAAGGAGAATATGCATATGCTAATGAATATACCAACTCCCTCTTACCCTCTCTCTCTCTCTCTCTCTCACAAGCCCCCCAAACCATCCCTCTCTCTCTCTCTCTCGTCATGCACACACATACCTGCACCAAGTCTACCTAGCTCATTAGTAATTAAAAGCTCTGACTTATGTTACCATTTGCATACAGTATCCCAGCACTGCCCAGCGCCATCTGGTAAGGGAACATTCAAAGCCCCGGCACACGAAAGGAAGCAAAAGGAGCGAAATAAATAGTGAAAGAGGAAGGAGGATGAGAAGGTGACAGGCGGAATGGAAGGCAGGAAGAGAATAAAATGATAAAGAGAGTATGAAGGAGGAAAAAATGGTGATGGAAAGACGCTCAGATTCCAGAAAGTGTCGATAAATTGCAAGGGAGAGAGAGAGAGAGAGAGAGAGAGAGAGAGAGAGAGAGAGAGAGAGAGAGAGAGAGAGAGAGAGAGAGAGAGAGAGAGAGAGTAAGGTGAGAATGAGGTTATTGAAAAGGCGACGCTGCTCATGATTAGGAGGAAAGAACAGAAGAAACGAGACACAGGAGGAGGAGGAGGAGGAGGAGGAGGAGGAGGAGGAGGAGGAGGAGGAGGAAGAGGAGAAGATTAAGATGATGATGAGGAAGGAAAGCGAAGAAAATAATAATAAATAAAAATAGCAAAATGAATAAGAAGGAAAAAGGAAAGTAAAGAGAGAGAGAGAGAGAGAGAGAGAGAGAGAGAGAGAGAGAGAGAGAGAGAGAGAGAGAGAGAGAGAGAGAGAGAGAGAGAGAGAGAGAGAGAACCAGAATCAGAGACAAAATAAAACTCAATCTTATACGAAGAAGAAGAAAAGAAGAAGAAGGAGGAGGAGGAGGAGGAGGAGGAGGAGGAGGAGGAGGAGGAGGAGGAGGAGGAGGAGGAGGAGAAAAGAAATCTACTTATTGCCATCAAACACCCACGTGACTCCCTAGGCCTCTAAAACTGGTGGGACCCTTTCATAGGCCTACCCTCAATGGAGCGGGACCAATTAGCCTCATGTCACTACGCGTTGCCTAGGTCTAAATTTGAATAGCTGAACCGAATAATGAGAGAGAGAGAGAGAGAGAGAGAGAGAGAGAGAGAGAGAGAGAGAGAGAGAGAGAGAGAGAGAATGATAGACAAGTAGAAAGACACACTCCAAGGAAATCTAATAATGAAACTCCTAAAGTAATCTCCCCTCTCTCTCTCTCTCGCTCTCTTTCCCCTCTCCCTCTCCCTCTCTCCCCTCTTCCTTCACGCCGTTCACCCCTTAAGAAAGCTAAGGGTGAAGGAGACGTGTAGTTTTACCCCTGAGGGAGAAAAGGGTAAGAAATGCGAGGGGAAACAAGGGGAGGTGAGGGGAGGTGAGGGGAGGGGAGGGAGTGAGGGGAGATAAGGGGAGGGTGTGAAATATCAGGGAATAAGAGAGGAGGTTGTGAAAAATGCATGAGAGAGAGAGAGAGAGAGAGAGAGAGAGAGAGAGAGAGAGAGAGAGAGAGAGAGAGAGAGAGAGAGAGAGAGAGAGAGAGAGAGAGAGAGAGAGAGAGAGAGAGAGAGAGAGAGTAATACGAATGAAATACAAGAAAGAATAAAAATAAAGCAAAAATACAAAATAAATAAATAAAACTGATAATTCGTAGAGAAAATAGAAAAAGAAATGAAAAAAGTTAAAGAAAATAAAAATTGTAAAAATGAAAAAATATAAAAGAAAATTGAAAAAAGTAAAAGAAAATGAAAAAAATAAAAGAAAATTGAAAAAACTAAAAGAAAATGAAAAAAAATTGAAAAAGAAAAGAAAATTGAAAAAAAAAAATAAAATGGTCAAAAATAAATGGTCAAAAAAATTCTAAAGTCTCCCACGAAATGCTGACAAAGATTACGAAAGAAAACGGAAAAACAGAAAACGACACGAGGTTCTATTTTTTTCTCTTGTTTTTTGATAACGTAATATTTGCAGGCTGAAAATATCCTTAATTTTCTCTCCAATACCAAAATGTCCTCCTCCTCCTCCTCCTCCTCCTCCTCCTCTCCTCTTCTTATCTTTCTCTTACTATTCGTTCTCCTTCATTTCTTTCATTCTTCTTATCCTTCTTTTCCTCCTCCTCCTCCTCCTCCTCCTCTTCTTTTTCTTCCTTTTCTTCTTTTTCCTCCTCCTCATCTTTCTCTTCTTCTTCTTTTTTTTTCTTCTTCTTCTCCTCCTCTTCCTTCTTGCTTTCCTTCTTTTTTTCTCCTCCTATTCTTTTTCTTTTCTTCCTTCTCCTCCTCTTCCTTATTTTCTTCATCGTCTTTCTCTTGTCTTTTTCCTACTCTTCTTTTCCTTCATCCTCTTTTTTTCTTCTTCTTCTCCTCCTCTTCTTCTTTTTTCTCCTTCTCTTCCCGTTTCTCTTCTTTCCCTCTTCCTCTTTAATTTACTTCCTCTTTTTCTTCCTCCTCTTCTTCTTCCTTTTATCTTTTCCTACTCTTCTTTTTTTCTTCTACTCCTCCTCCTCCTCCTCTTCTTCCTCCTCCTCTAGTCCTCAGTCTCAATTTGGGAGGTGCAAAGTGACTCCGAATTCATAAATCTCTTTCTTATCTCCAGTACTAAAACAGAAAAGAAACCTCGACTCTCTCTCTCTCTCTCTCTCTCTCTCTCTCTCTCTCGGCCGCGATAATCTGCGATATTTTGGATTTAACGTAAAGAAATGCAATAATGAGGCGAGGTAAAGAATGGTTTTGCCAGAGAGAGAGAGAGAGAGAGAGAGAGAGAGAGAGAGAGAGAGAGAGAGAGAGAGAGAGAGAGAGAGAGAGAGAGGGTTTTCATTTACCTCTTTCACGTCTTTCTAAACTTGTTACACTAGAAATACATCAAATTAAAGAATAATGAAACGTTTTACCTCAACAAGAACAAAAGGAAGAACAAAATTACAAACTGTGAGAAAAAATACAACAACAACAACAACAAAAACAACAATAATAATAATAAAAACAACAACAACAATAATAACAACAATAATAACAACAACAACAATAATAACAACAACAATAACAACAACAACAACAACAACAATAATAATAACAACAATAACAACTACAAATTTAAAACAGTAAACATCAAATTGCAAAACAATAACAACAACAACAACAACAACAACAACAAACAGGAATAACCACAACACCACCACGAAAAAAAATATAACTTTTCCACCAACACCACAAAACATTGAAGATTGACAAGTACTGCTCCACAACACCACAACACCAGTACCACATCACCACTACCACTACCAGCACCAATAACCACCAGAACCACAACTACCACCACCACACCACACCACCACCAGAACACACCACACCAAACTTACTTCCACGGATCCCCAAGACAAAACCCAGAGAAAGACACACACACACACACAAAGGCCCCGCTATTAAACTGTACCACTCCTACGTTTGGTTAATTACGTTTGCATTCTAATGACTTATTTCTATCATCGGCATTGTCTCCGCTATCGATCCCAAGGCTGCCGGAGACTTCTTGCCTGCCCCGAGGAGTCTTTAGAGTGAAGGGGACGGGAGGAAGGCACCCTATTCTCGCTCCCTTGATGACAGTTGAGCCACAAACTGCTTCTATTACACCAGTTCCTCACTTGAGACACCAAGATGCAGGGATACCAATGTTCTCTCTGTGTGTGTGTGTGTGTGTGTGTGTGTGTGTGTGTGTGTGTGTGTGTGTGTGTGTGTGTGTGTGTGTGTGTGTGTGTGTGTGTGTGTGTGTGTGTGTGTGTGTGTGTGTGTGTGTGCTTTATCCTTTGCTTTGTTTTTCATTTCTTTTATTTTATTGTCTCTCTGTCTGTCTGTCTGTCTGTTAGTCTGTCTTCTTCAACTGTTAGTATTGTTTTAGGAAATATTTGAGGTCTCTCTCTCTCTCTCTCTCTCTCTCTCTCTCTCTCTCTCTCTCTCTCTCTCTCTCTCTCTCTCGTCTTCTTGACCCAGAAGTCTGGATGAAGGGAAGACACTTGAAGGAGGAGGGGAGGAGAAAAGGGAGGGGGACAAGGTGAGGGGAGGAGGAGGGGAGAGGGAAAGGAGGGAAAAGGTGAGGGGAGAGGAGGAGGGGAGGAGGGAAGAGGCCACTTTCCTTCACCTTTGATGTATTAGTGGCCATGAGGAGAGGGGAGAGGGGAGGGAAGAGAGAGTGAGGGGAAAAGAGGGGAAAGAGGGGGAAAGAGGGGAAAAATCTTCAAACCTCCTTCCTCGAATAAGTTTACAAAGATTTTTTTTTTAGAAAGATATTTTAATTTTCTTTTTTTTCATTTTTCTTTTTCTTTCCCCGAGTGTTGAAGACGCCTCGTGGTCCTGAAGGCGCCTCTTCCTCACGCCCTTGAGACTTGGCTGAGACACACTGGACACCTCTCTCTCTCTCTCTCTCTCTCTCTCTCTCTCTCTCTCTCATTGGTGTTTAGAAGGTGCCTATGGTTATTCTCAGTGGACAATCTCTCTCTCTCTCTCTCTCTCTCTCTCTCTCTCTCTCTCTCTGTGTGTGTGTGTGTGTGTGTGTGTGTGTGTGTGTGTGTGTGTGTGTGTGTGTGTGTGTGTGTGTTTTACTCTCTATCTCAACATATATTTTTTTTCTACCATTTTATCTCTCTCTCTCTCTCTCTCTCTCTCTCTCTCTCTCTCTCTCTCGGTGATTAGGAGATTGGAGGGCCCTTGGGAGTGGACGCCACCCTCTGGGCTTGCACTATTCCTGTTCTCTTCTTCCTCCCCTCTTTCCTCCTTCCTCCCCTCTTCCTTCTTCCTCCCCTCTTCCCTCCTTCCTCCCTCTCTTTCTTCTTCCCTCCATCTCTTCCTGCATTACCTTTTGTTTCTCTCTATTCGCTCTCCCCTCCCTCTTCCTCCTCCTCCCCCAAGTCTATATTCATCTTTTTATTCCTTTCGGTTCCTCTTTTTGTTAATTTGTTTGCCCTCCTCCTCCTCCTCCTCCTCCTCCCCTCCTCCTCCTCCTCCTTCTCCTCCTCCTCCTCTTAATTTATACAATACAAGTGCATGATAGACAAAGTAAAGTTAACGTATTCAATCTCTCTCTCTCTCTCTCTCTCTCTCTCTCTCTCTCTCTCTCTCGGTAGTAATCAGTTGATAATTGCAAAGGTGGTGGAGAGGAGAGAGAAAAAAGTAAAATAAAAGTAAATAAAAATAGAAAAGAAAATAGGATGAAAATGAAGAGAACAGGAAAAGATTAGGAAAGTGATACAAACGACGAAAGAGAAGAAAAAAAAAAACGGAGAAAAAGCAAAGCAGAGGCAAAGAAAACGGGAAGGAGAGTTGGAGGGAGAGGGGTGACTTGGATAGAAGAGGAGGGAGAGGAGGGAGAAGACAGGAGAGAGAGAGAGAGAGAGAGAGGAGAGGAAAGGAAGGAGAGTGAAGGGATTAAAAGACGGTAGGAGGGCAAGGAGGGAAGCTACACCAGAGGAGGGGAGAGTGAGGGAGAGGGGAGAGTAGATAAGGAGGAAGACAGCATCTCGTTCATCTTAGGGCGTCGTCGTGAAGGCTTAGGACGCCGTGATCACTGCTGGAATGAGCCCCAACGCCCTCCACACGTCACGCCCTTGGGACCCTCACGCTAAAACATACAACGTGTTTGCCTAACGTATTAACACAGCCGCGTCGCCCCCTCTGTCAGCCAGCCAGAGCACCCTGCTAGTATATTCTTCAGGAGGTCACTAGGGGGCTGGCTGGAGCGCCCTGTCCTCTCTCTGTCGTCCCTCTGTCCGCCACTTCAGGTCTCCGTCAGGGTTACCTATTCAAATTGGAGCTCTTGGCCTCGCCTCGCCTTGTTACTGTCCTAATGTAAGTCGCCGCCGCCACCGCCGTGCCGCCACAAACGCGCCACACGCCACACGCCCCTCCGCCTCTTAGCAAGTTTCTGTGGGAGTTATCAGTGCCATTTTGTAGATTACGAAGCTACCGCCGCTGCTTTGGACGCGCCTCCTAATCCCTGATTCCTATGCACAAAGGGTGAGTGCCACATCAAAGTTTTTTATTTTGATTTACATATATTGCCGATGAGCTCCGAGCCAGGGACGCCTAAAGGGTGCCAGGGCGGGAAGGGAGCTTTGGACCTTAAGGGGTGCGCGAGCAAAGGCGGGAGTTTCTGTGCGGTGTGTGAAGCATAATTGGCCTTTGCACCCTCAAGGTTATTTAATTCGAGAAAGGCTGGCGAAGGTGATGCGGCGCTGCGAGATGATTAGATGAGGAGTCACAGGAGGAGGAAGTGTCAAGGAGGTGAGGTGGGGAATTCTTATAAGTAACCCTTCACGATCACACTTCTCCCTTCCTCCCTTCCCTCCTCCCTGTCTTCCTAACCTCCTCTCTTCACCTCCTCTATCTCTCTTCTCCTTTCTTGATTTTCAGTAACTCCTTCTCTGTCAATTAGATTTTTTGCTTCTTATATCTTTCTTCCAGTTCTTCTTTTCGTCTTCCTTTCTTATTTTTTTTTTCATCTTCCTGTCTTCCTAATCTCCTCTTCACCTCCTCTACCTCTCTTCTCAGCATCTCCATCTTCTTTGTCAATTTGGTTCGTTTTCCTCATTCTTTCAATAATTTTCTTCTAATCCTTCTTCTTTTCCTCTTCTTTTTGTCTTCCTTTCTTACTTTTTTCCTCTCCTTCTCTACTTTTCTTTGTTTCTTTTATTTTTTTCCCTTCATTTTCCCTTTTCTCTACATCTTTTCCTCTCTCCTATTTCTTCCTCTTATATTTCTTCTATTTTTTCTTCCTCTTCTTTTCCTTTCTCATCATATCTTTCCCTTTCTCTCCTATTTCTTCTTCTCTTATCTTTCTTCCGTCTTCATTTCCTTTTACTGTTTTTCTCCTCCTCTTGTTTTCCTCTCGTCCTCTTCCCTGCTCCTCTCTCCCCCTTCCTTTCCTCTCTTTCTTCTCCCTATTCCCCTTTTCTTTCAAATTGTCTCCCCATTATTCTGTTTCCTCTATAACCCCTTTATTTAACCATTACCATCTTCCTCCTCCTCCTCCTCCTCCTCCTCCTCCTCCTCCACCTCCTCCTCCTCCTCCTCCTCTTCCTTCTTTTTTACTTTATGTATATTCTCTCCCCATGAGACGATAATGGAGGAGGAGGAGGAGGAGGAGGAGGAGGAGGAGGAGGAGGAGGAGGAGGTATCATATGACAAATAAATGAATACTGAGCCAAATATAAAATGATGATAAAAAAAGAAAAAAAAAAAAACGAATGAAAATACTTCAGAAGAATAACAAGAATAAAAGAAGGAAATAAGAAAAAAAAATGCAATAAAGAAAATAAGATAGAGAAAAAGGAAGAAAAGAACATGCAATAATAAAACACAGGTAAAGAGAAGGTGAAGAAATGAAGGAATAGGAGGAAAATATGTTAAAAAGAGGAATGAGAAAAAAAAAAATGAAAATTTGAGAAAAAGGAGAGAAAAAGAAAGAAAATGAGAAAAATAAACTGAAGAAATGAGGAAAGGAATGTAAGAGGAATGTAAGAGGAAATAAATGTAAGAGGAAAAAAATGCAAGAGGAAAGAAATTTTGACTATTTTTTTATTATTTTCTGTAGACTAAAATTCAAGAGGGCCTTTTTTTATATCAATTTTTTTTTGCTCTTGGTATTTGTTCCTCTTACTTAAAAAAAACCAATGTAAGAGGAAGTGAATGTAAAGAAAAGGAAAATAAAAAAAGAGGAAAGTAAGAGGAACAAAATGTAAGAGGAAGCTAAAATATATAATGAGGAAGAAATGGAGGAAAGCAGGAGGAAAGGAGGTAAAGGTGAGGCATAAAGAGAACAGCTGGAGGGAAGGTGGAGGAGGAAGAGCAGCTGGTTCACCTGTGCGGAGGAAAAGATGGAGGTCAAAATTTTCCTCCACCTCCTTTTCCTATTCTTTTCCTCCACCTGCTAACACGTCACTTCATAGCATTTAAATACATAAGTCACTTCATTTGTTGCTTTTATAAGTGGTGGTGGGTGGTGGTGGTGGTGGTGGTGGTGGTGGCGGTGGTGGTGGTGTTGCTGTCACCACCACCACTTTCCCAGGTTTGCTCGCGGCTACCTGTTATGGACCACCTTTCTCAGCCATACTTCTGCCAGACTGTGCGTGTGTGCGTGTGTGTGTGTGTGTGCGTGTGTCTGGAAGGACGGAGCGAAAGAGGGAAGGGACAAGTCGAGAGGGATGTGGGAGGGGGTGGCAGAGAGAGAGAGAGAGAGAGAGAGAGAGAGAGAGAGAGAGAGAGAGAGAGAGAGAGAGAGAGAGAGAGAGAGAGAGGAGGAGAGAATAAAAAACACAAGAAAAGAAAAGAAAAAGAAAAAGAAGAATAACAAGAACAAAAGAAGAAGAAGCAGGAACACCACCACCACTATCACCACCACCACCACCACTAGCGGCGGCGGCGGTGGTGGTGGTGGTGGAGGAGATACCAACAGCAATATTCTTTCGCCAAAGGGTGGAAGGAATAAATTCGAGGAAAGGAAAATATAATTTGGCTAGACATTTTATTCAATTGCACGCCATTATAGCGGTTTGTTCGGGAGACTCACATTTGCATAAGGTCATCAAGGAGAATAAAAATATCCTTTATCTTTACAATCTCAAGATCTCCGTATTGCACATCTCACCCGGACGGAGAAATTTGATATATAAGGCGCCTGTGTAACGCCTCACCTTCCGCAATTCTTTTAAAAATGCGCAATTTCGCCGAGAATGTGATAGAAATAATGTTTTGATTTCACCGCCGTCTCCGAAACCCCGCGGCGTTGGCTTCGGCTTCAAACTAAACGAACACTCTCGCTTACTCCATCCCTCTCTCTCTCCTCTCATTTTCTCTCTCGTCAGTGTCACTCCGGGAAGATTGACATGAGGAATATTCTTATGCATGTCAGTGTGATGCCTTTTTTTGCCCCGTGAGAGCAAGTCAAGGCCGCGGATCCGAATGGGAGGATGTTGGCTATATTTTTGGCGCGTTGATACTGCGAAGATCAGACACATCGTTCGAATGTGTGCCCTGACTGGGACTTCGGCTTGGTTCTAAAAGTGTCTTGTTGAGCTGGTTCTTATTCTCTCTCTCTCTCTCTCTCTCTCTCTCTCTCTCTCTCTCTCTCTCTCTCTCTCTCTCTCTCTCTCTCTCTCTCTCTCTTGATGTGTCTGTTTGAGTGACTGTTTTACCTTTTTATCTCTCTCTTATGTGTCTGTTTATGACTTTATCTCTCTCTCTCTCTCTCTCTCTCTCTCTCTCTCTCTCTCTCTCTCTCTATGTCTGAGTGTCTGTATATTACTGTATGTCTGAGTGTCTGTATATTACTTTCTCTATCTATATGTCTCTCATCTCTCTCTCTCTCTCTCTCTCTCTCTCTCTCTCTCTCTCTCTCTCTCTCTCTCTCTCTCTCTCTCTCTCTATCTTGCAGTGAAGGCCCATCAAAGGTAATAAGCTGATGGCAAAAAAACTCTCATAACCTGAATGTGACTGAGGGAATGTCAGAACGCGAAGAAATATGACAACCGATGGTAAATTTTGGGAACGGGTGAAGCAATCGGTAATAATTTCTCGCTGAGCTAATTCGAGAAAGCCGGGAAGTGAAATTAGGTGATAAAATGACGGAAAATAATGGTGATAATGATGATAATGATGATAATAAAGGATGTTGATACAAAAAGCAAAGCCATAACGAATAAAAAGAAAGTAGAAAAGAGAGAGAGAGAGAGAGAGAGAGAGAGAGAGAGAGAGAGAGAGAGAGAGAGAGAGAGAGAGAGAGAGAATAAGAAAAAAAAACACCCAAACAACAATGATACAATACATACACCTTTACGTTTGTGTATAAATATTTTCCAACAACAAAGCGAGACAGAAAAGGGAAAAAAAAAATAGGGGAAAGAATAAGAAGGGAAAAAATATCCAGTGAATTGAATGTTTGAGTATTCTGGAAACAAACAGAGTATTGGATATCTACATACCATCGAGTAATATTGTTTCTCTCCCTCCCTGCTGGTCTTATCAACGTGGAGGAAAACATTCTTCCAGCGCGGAGGGAGGGAAGGAGGGAAGGAGGGAAGGAGGGAGGGAAAGAGAGAGAGGAGAGGGTGTGATTGTGGTGATGGAGAGAGGGAAAGAGGGAAAGAGGGAGAGGGAGGGAGAGATGGATAAAGATAACATCAAGCATATGTATAAGGAATATGTAAAGAAATCAATATACTGCTGCTACTACTACTACTACTACTACTACTACTACTACTACTTTTTTCACCAGCACTATTTTACAACATTCACTTTCAATTCTCCATTCCTTTCTTTACCATTATCATCACCATTAATCTCACCATCATTATAGTTGTTATTATAATCACCACTTTTGCTATTCTCCATCTCCTTCACCTTTCCCTCTTCACGTCCTTGTGGCCACGACCACCACTACTACCACCACTATTACTACTACTACTACAACATCTACAACCACCACTCCTGCTACAAATACAAGTACCATCATCCCCAACACACACACACACACACACACACACACACACGTAACCAGCATCATTAGACAGCGGGAGACACGGACACGAAAAACCAGGATCTCAAATCGCTCAGGCAGAAAGCAACAAGGCGAAAGAAAAAGAAAGAAAAAAAAAAAAAACCAAGCGATTGAAGAACAGCGTTACTTGCACGACTGACTCCTTTCCTTCAGTCACGTTTCCCCTCTCGGCCCGTGAATTCTGGGTGTCAACAGAGGGGAAGGGAGGGCGAGGGGAGAGAGAGGGGTACAAAACTGGAGAGGGGATAAGATGAGAGGGCAAGAGGCATCACTGTAGTTTCAAGAGTTAAGGGGGAGAGGGGAAAGGAAGAGGGTAAAAAAGAGTAGTAAGAGAGAGTGGGGGGTGGAGTGAGGAAGAGAGGGGAAGAAGAAAGGGAGTGGGGTAGGAAAGAGGAAGAGGGGATAAGAGGGAGAAGATATGAGGAAGAAGAGGTGAAGAGTGAGGGGAGGAGAAGAGGGAGGGATGAAAGATGGAGAGGAGAGGAGAGAGAGAGAGAGAGAGAGAGAGAGAGAGAGAGAGAGAGAGAGAGAGAGAGAGAGAGAGAGAGAGAGAGAGAGAGAGAGAGAGAGAGAGAGAGAGAGAGTTGAAAAGAGGATTCAGAGACCAAGGGAAGAGGGGAAGAGGGGAAGAGGGGAAGAGGGAATGAATCTGGAAGTAAGAGAGGGGATTGAGCAGCTGGAAAAGAGGGGAATAAGAGGGGAGAGGGAGGGGAGGAAGAGGAGGGAGAGATTTGAGGACTGAAAATGTGGAATAAGAGATAAAATGTGATAGGTTAGTGGAGAGGACGAATTAGGAGGAGGAGGAGGAGGAGGAGGAGGAGGAGGAGGAGGAGGAGGAGGAGGAGGAGGAGGAGGAAAAGGAGGAGGAGGAGGAGGAGGAATACTGGATGTAGTCACGTCTTCTTGATGTAAAAATGTGTGTGTAGAGAGAGAGAGAGAGAGAGAGAGAGAGAGAGAGAGAGAGAGAGAGAGAGAGAGAGAGAGAGAGAGAGAGAGAGAGAGAGAGAGAGAGAGAGAGAGAGAGAGAGAGAGAGAGAGAGAGAGAGAGAATAAATAAACAAATACTTACTGTTGTTGTTCTCGTTGCATCTTTATTCTGAAAAAAAAAGAAAAACAAAATAAACAATTGAATATAAAAAAAAATGACAAAAAAAATAAAGAAAATGACAAAAATTACAAAGAAATTCTGAAAAAAAATTAAATAACGATAAAATAATAAAAAAAATAAATAGAGAGAGAGAGAGAGAGAGAGAGAGAGAGAGAGAGAGAGAGAGAGAGAGAGAGAGAGAGAGAGAGAGAGAGAGAGAAAAGAAAGAGAGAAAGACAAATAAATACAGATTGAGAGACAGAGAGAAACAAACACACACACACACACACACACACACACACACACACACACACACACACACACACACACGTAAGAGGGCGTGAGGTTGAGGCAGGTGTGTGTGTGTGTGTGTGTGTGTGTGTGTGTGTGTGTGTGTGTGTGTGTGTGTGTGTGTCCCAGTGGCGGGCGGTGAAGGGAAGGCGGCGTCACTGGATGTATTAGCCATGAAAACGACTTTACATTACGCCCGATTGACTGAGACACGCACACTGCCCCGCTGAGATAATAGAGGCGCTCTGGTGGTGTGTGGTGATCAATGGTGCTCTATCTCTGCCTCTCTTGGTGTACCGCTCTATTCTTTTTTTTGTATCAAATAATATTTTAGCTAAAACTTTAATTCTTAGACACACCGGATTGAAACCACTTATTTTTTTGACTATCTGGTAAAATTATTGGTGTGGTTCTTGGTGTGGCTCCTGGTGTGGTTCTTGGTGTGGCTCCTGGTGTGGCTCCTGGTGTGGCTCTTGGTGTGACTCTTGGGTGTGGGTGTGGCTCTTGGTGTGACCCTTGGTGTGGTTCTTGGTGTAACTCCTGGTGTGGCTCTTGGTGTGACTCTTGGTGTGGCTCCTGGTGTGACTCTTGGTGTGACTCCTGGTGTGGCTCCTGGTGTGACTCTTGGTGTGACTCCTGGTGTGACTCTTGGTGTGGCTCCTGGTGTGACTCTTGGTGTGGCTCCTGGTGTGGCTCCTGGTGTGACTCTTGGTGTGGCTCTTGGTGTGGCTCCTGGTGTGGCTCCTGGTGTGACTCTTGGTGTGGCTCCTGGTGTGGCTCCTGGTGTGACTCTTGGTGTGGCTCTTGGTGTGGCTCCTGGTGTGACTCTTGGTGTGACTCTTGGTGTGACTCCTGGTGTGGCTCCTGGTGTGACTCTTGGTGTGGCTCCTGGTGTGGCTCCTGGTGTGACTCTTGGTGTGGCTCCTGGTGTGACTCTTGGTGTGACTCCTGGTGTGGCTCTTGGTGTGACTCCTGGTGTGGCTCTTGGTGTGGCTCTTGGTGTGGCTCTTGGTGTGGCTCTTGGTGTGGCTCCTGGTGTGGCTCCTGGTGTGACTCTTGGTGTGGCTCCTGGTGTGACTCTTGGTGTGACTCTTGGTGTGACTCCTGGTGTGGCTCTTGGTGTGGCTCTTGGTGTGGCTCCTGGTGTGGCTCCTGGTGTGACTCTTGGTGTGGCTCCTGGTGTGACTCTTGGTGTGACTCCTGGTGTGGCTCTTGGTGTGACTCCTGGTGTGGCTCTTGGTGTGGCTCTTGGTGTGGCTCTTGGTGTGACTCTGGTGTGGCTCTTGGTGTGGCTCTTGGTGTGACTTGTTCTATCATCGATCGTGATTCTTCTTTCTTCTTCTTCTTTTCTTGCTCTAATTCCTCAAACTGGCTGATTTTGAGTTTTCCTTCTTCTTCTTCCTCTTCTTTTTCTTCTTCTTCTCCTTTTACTTGCTCTCTCTCTGGCTCTATCTCTGGTTCTAACTCTAACTCTATCTAACTCCTCCATCTGGTCAATCGTCTCTTCTTCTTCCTTCTTCTTCTTCTTCTTCTTCTTCTTCTTGTTTTAACTCTTGTTCTAACTCCTTAAACTGGCCAATTGTGAGTCTTCTTCTTCCTTTTTCTCCTTCTTCTTCTTCTTCTTCTTCTTTCCTTGCTCTAACTTCTCCAGCTGACCAATCGTGAGTCTTCTTGTAATTCTTTCTTCTTCTTCTTCTTCTTCTTCTTCTTCTTCTTCTAAATGTACAAACTCTATTTTTAAAAGAAACAATTATTTTTTTTCTTAATATTTTTTGTTGTAATTTTTTTCTTGGTCTGT
>NC_059258.1:700070-702570 GCF_017591435.1 Portunus trituberculatus
CCTATCTCTCTCTCTGTGTGTCTGTCTCTCCCCTTCCCTCCTCCCTGACCGCAAGAAGCACGGCGGAAAGGCAGGAACGGCATGAAAGGGAGAAATTTTTGCATGCCTCTGATTAGGTTCATGTAATGCGGCTCTACATCACCCAATAATAAGGTCATTCCATGCAAGTTCGACATCGAAATTTGATGGTCTGTGATATGAAAAATGTAACGCCGTGATGAATCGCCTGGAGTCACACCACCTCACGTCGTAATGATCCGGGGAGGGGAGAGGAGAGGGGAGAGGAGAGGGGAGAGGAAGATTCTCTCTCATTATCCATCCCCTTCTTCCTCAACCGGCTCTGAAATATCCAAATAACGAGGCAGAATAATCCCAGTACGTTTTTTTGAGGTTGAGAAAGCCGAGAGGAAAGCTTGCAGGCAGGTAACATGCGCGGCGGCCGGCAGGTGAGGGCCAGGTGAGGGTTCGTGAACGGCGAGGGGAGCGGCGTGCCCCTTGATAGCCTGCAGAAGAGGGGAGAATGACACCAAACTCTCCATACAAACATATACAGAAGCGTGACATGGGAGGTGTGTGTGTGTGTGTGTGTGTGTGTGTGTGTGTGTGTGTGTGTGTGTGTGTGTGTGTGTGTGTGTGTGTGTGTGTGTGTGTGTGTGTGTGTGTGTGCCTCCAAAGTGCTGACATGCCGTGACTTACCATAGAAAAGGTGCTGTAATTTAATGGACAGGTGTGATACAGGTAAGCCAATGATACGGAGGGAGCGAGGAGGGAGAAACGAGGCACTGATGAAGAGGAGGAGGAAGGAAGAAGGAGGAGAAAGGGAGGAGGAGGAGGAGGAGGAGGAGGAGGTGGCAGAACTACACACAACCACGCATGGACGCCAAACAAGCCACTGGGAGCAACGAGGACCATGAAACACCAGAAAAAAAAAGAAAAAGAGAGAAAGAAAAAAAAATCTACAATTACCACGCAGGCAAAATAAAGCACAGAGAAAATCACACAGGTATGATAACCAGGCAAATCTCGAGGCCCCGCAGTGCCATATAAACAGCGGCAGAGAGAAGCATTGCAGGGGGAGACACTGTACAAGAGAACAGAGAGAAAGAGAAGAAGGAGAGAAAGAGAGTCAGGTTAGCATGACTCACAATAATTCATCCCTTGAGGTAATGGTCTTTCATGAGTTGTAAAACGCGCTGCCGACAAGACCACCTTGACTCCATTTTAAACGAATCGCGCTAGTCTTTGTCCGTCTCAGCGAAAAGAAGTTAATTAATCCTAATCACAATACTGCGAAGACAGGTAAAGGAAGGCCCATTTGGCGCGGATACGAACGCACTCACTCACGCACTGGCAGGAGGAGGAGGAGGAAGGGTGGTGGGAGAGTGGCAGGAATAGATAGATAAAACAAGTGTATTAGAACAGGGATAGGATGTGAGTAGAGGAGAATAAGAAGAGAGGAGGAGGAATAGGAGATAGGAGAAAGAGAGGAGGGAAAGACTGAAGGAGGATTAGGAAGAGAGAAACGTTGAAGGAGTAAGAAGAGAAGGAGGAAGAGGAGGAAGAGGAGACCAAACACTAAGGACAAACGAAAAAAAAGGAAAGAAGAAGAGAGGAGGAGGAAAAGGAGAGAGGAGAAAGAAAGGATAGAGAAAAAAAATGAATGAAGAAGAGAAAAAACTAAGAGGAAAGAAAACCTAAAGGAAGAGAAGGAAGAGAAGGAATAGGAAGAGCAAACGGAGAAAAAGAGGCATAGGAAGAAGAGAAGAAGACCAAACACTGAGCAAAGACAGAGAAGAAAGAAGAAAGCAAAGAAAAACACATGTAAAGATTTGCTACAACCTTCCTCCTCCTCCTCCTCCTCCAGCGTGTGTGGGGTTCGCGTGGCCTGTGGTGCGTGCCTTGGTCCGCCGCAGGGAAGGTACAAGAATGCCTTTGAGGAGTCTAGTGTGAACGCTTGAGACTAAACGTGACAGTCATCGATTTGGTGGCCTCGCAAAGACCCACCAGGATATGAGGAACGAGGAGACGCCGCTGCCACCAAGCTAATTTGGGAGCGAGAGCGAGAGAGAGAGAGAGAGAGAGAGAGAGAGAGAGAGAGAGAGAGAGAGAGATGAAGTAAAAAAAAAGGATGAAAAGGGAAAAATTGAGAGAAAAGATGAGAAAAAAAGAAAATCAGGAGAAAACAAAGGAAAAAATGGAAAAAAAATGAGAAGAAAAGCAAGAAGGAAGATAAAATGAAATAAGGATGAAATTCACACATGATGGAATAAGAAAAGAAAATAACAGGAGAAAGAAAAAAAAGTAGGAAAATTCAGACAAAAACAAAGGAAGAAAATAGAAAAAAATGACAAGAAAGGAAGGAAGATAAGATACAATAAGGAAAAATTCAGACAAGGTGGAATAAAAAAAAAAAAAAAAACACGAGCAAACAGAAAAAAAGTGAATAAAAAAGAGGATAATAAAAAAAGAAGGAAGGAATGCAAAAACAAGAAGACGTCAA
>NC_059258.1:705070-725070 GCF_017591435.1 Portunus trituberculatus
CTCCTGACCCTGCTGCTCTCAAACCTGGAGACCTCGAGACCCTGAACCTCTGAGACTGTGCCGAGGAATGGTGGTGGTTCTATGGTTCTATGGTCAGTATTCAGAATCAGGTTTTCTTTCTCCTCCTGACTATTTTTCAAGGCCAGAGAGATGATCAGCGGGGTTTTCAAGAGTGTTTCTCCAGTAATTAATGTAAAACTCTTGTCACTCTGCCTCTAGAACCACAAAAACATCCTTCTAAACGCTCTGTTCTCTCCCCAGAAGGATTAGCGGGGTTTTCAAGAATGTTTCTCCAGAAATTAATGTGGAAATCTTGTCATTCTGCCTCTAGAAAATAAGAACATCCTTGAAAACGCTTTAATATCTCACCACGACAATTTTCTAAGGCCACAAAGGTGATTAGCGGAATTTTTCATGTGTTTCTTCAGTTATTAATGTAGAAATTTTGTCATTCTGCCTCTAGAACCACAAAAAAACGCTGTTCTCTCATTACGACTATTTTCCAAGGCCACAGAGATGATTGGCGGAGTTTTCAAGAGTTATTAATGAAGAAATCTTGTTACTTTGCCTATAGAACTATAAAAAAAACTCTTGAAAACACGCTGTTCTCTCATCATGGCTGTTTTCCAAGGCCACAGAGATAATTAGCGGGGTTTTCAAGTGTTTCTTCAGTAAATCATGTAGAAATCTTGTCACTCTGCCTCTAGAACCATAAAAACACCTTAAAATAACTCATGTACGTTTCTCTGTCCGCGATTTTGTTTTAGGTCTCTCTCTCTCTCTCTCTCTCTCTCTCTCTCTCTCTGGTCATTATGCGGCCAATTAAAAAACATATATATATCTTTCTACCTGTCTGTCCTCTCTCTCTCTCTCTCTCTCTCTCTCTCTCTCTCTCTCTCTCTCTCTCTCTCTCCTCTCTTCCTCTCTCTCTCTCCATCTCTCCTCTCTTCCTCTCTCTCTCTCTCTCTCTCTCCTCTCTCTCTCTCTCTCTCTCTCTCTCTCTCTCTCTCTCTCTCTCTCTCTCTCTCTCTCTCTCTCTGCCTCTCTTCATCTGTCTCTCTCCATCCGCCTCTCTTCTCTGTCTCTCTCTCTCTCTCTCTCTCTCTCTCTCTCTCTCTCCCCAGCCGTTGCGTTCATTAGGGCCGCCGCGCCACAAACTCGGAACCCTGGCGATGGCAAGAGCACAATAAACTTTGGAGAATTTCGTGTATCGGGAAGATCGCGTCCCCTTTGATACATTTGATACACTTCCTGAGGATCAAACTCGTCTGGTTAAGAAGTTTCCGAACCTCCTCTGAAAGGGTTCATTCGACTTTCAAACTAGTCTTTTTTCTTTCATTTACTTCTCAAATTGTTTTTTTCTTTTTTTCTTTTTTTCTTTCTTTCTTTCATTCACCTTTCAAATTAGTCTTTTTTTTCTTTCATTTTTTTTAATTCACCTTTTAAACTATTTTTTTTCTTTCATTTACCTCTCAAATTGTTCTTTTTTTCTTTCTTTTTCTTTCTTTCTTTCATTCGCTTCTCAAACTTTTTTCTTTTTTTTCTTTTTATCATTAAACTGCTTTTATTTCTTTTTTTCTTTCTCTTTTCTTTCTTTTTTTTCATTCACCCCTCAAATAACTTTTTTTTTTTCTTTCTTTTCTTTCATTCACCTCAAACTGTATTTTTTCTTTTATTTCTTTATTTTCTTTCATTAACCTCTCAAACTGCTCTTTTCTTCTTTCCTTTTTTTCTTTTTTTCTTTTCTTTTGGTCGTTTCTCTGGTTTGCTTTCTTTTTTCTTTTCTATCTTTTTGGTGTTTTACATTTTTCCCCTTTCTTTTCCGAGGACGAGCTGGGAAGAGGAGGAAAAGGAGGAGAAAGGAGATAGAAGAGTAGGAAGATAAAGAATGAAAGGAGGAGGGAGAAGATTAGAAGGAAGATGAGGAGGAAGAAGAGAAGGAGTAAGAGTAGGAGAAGGAGGAGGAGGATGAGGAGCAGGAAGAAGAAGAAGAAGAAGAAGAAGAAGAAGAAGAAGAAGAAGAAGAAGAAGAAGAAGGAGGAGGAGGAGGAGGAGGAGGAGGAGGAGGAGGAGGAGGAGGAGGAGGAAAAGGGGAAGGAGGAAGAAAATGAGAAGGCATAAAAGGAGGAAGAAAAAGGAGGTGTAGAAGTGAGAGGAGGAGTAAGAGTAGGAGAAGAGGAAGAGGAGTAAGAGGAAGAGGAGGAAAAATTTATTAATGGAGGAAAGATAATATATAATGGCTCCCTTTTCCTCTTAATAGATATTTTTCCCCAGACACATTTCCTTCACCACAAAAAAACGTCTCATTTCCACTCTTCGTTATTTCTCTTAGTAAACTCCGTGGTGTATTAAAGGCGATTAGATTTTGTCCAAGTTAAACCAATACTCTTTCCACTATACAATTTCAAGTCTCTTTTTATTGCACATGTAATAAATAAATTCGAATATTGATAAGTTAATAAAATACTATATCATTTTATCTATCTTTCTTTAGCTACATATATTTTTGGTGTATTTTTAGGTGTCTGGCGTGTGTGTGTGTGTGTGTGTGTGTGTGTGTGTGTGTGTGTTTTGACAGGCTGCAGTGGAAGTTATTGGTGTTTTTAAGAGTGTTTTCAAGGTTCCAGGAATTGTTTGACAGGCTGCAGTGGAAGTTATTAATGTTTTCCAGAGTGTTTTCAAGGCTCTAGGGATAGTTTAATAGTCAGTTATTGGTATTTTCAAGGTTCCATGGATAGTTTGACAGGTTGCAGTGGAAGTTATTGGTGTTTTCAAGGTTCCAAGGATAGATTGACAGGTTGCAGTGGAAGTTATTGGTGTTTTCAAGGATGTTTTCAAGGTTCCATGGATAGTTTGACAAGTTGCAGTGGAAGTTATTGGTGTTTTCAAGGTTCCAAGGATAGTTTGATAGGCTGCAGTGGAAGTTATTGGTGATTTCAAGGATGTTTTCAAGGTTTTCAAGGCAGCTGTGGAAGTTATTGGTATTTTCAAGGTTCCATAGATAGTTTGACAGGTTGCAGTGGAAGTTATTGGTGATTTCAAGGATGTTTTCAAGGTTTTCAAGGCAGCTGTGGAAGTTATTGGTATTTTCAAGGTTCTAGGAATATTATCATTTTATCTTTCTTTTTACTTTATTTAAGCTTTTAATTAATCACATTCCTTCTACTGGCTATATTTTGCTTCTCTTTCTATAATTTTGTAACTTTCCTTCACTTATTACCTTCCTCAAACAATATCTTACATCTCTCTCTCTCTCTCTCTCTCTCTCTCTCTCTCTCTCTCTCTCTCTCTCTTTCTATTTTCTTTAATTTTTTATCACTAATCACATTCTTCCCTCTGATTAAATTTTGCTTGTCTTTCTCTCATTTATTCAATTTTCACTTATTATTATCCTGTTACTAAATTTTCCTATTTTTCTTTGTATTTCCTTTACTTTCTATCACTAAACGCATTCTTCTTCTTTCTCTTTCTATCAGTTATCTATTTTTCTTTCATTTACTCTATACATTATTCTTACTAAAATTATCTTCTCTCTTTTTCTATCTTTTATTTTTTTTCTCTTCTCTCTCTCTCTCTCTCTCTCTCTCTCTCTCTCTCTCTCTCTCTCTATCATTTATTTATCTTTCTTTAATTTACTTCGTTCCTGTTACAAATTTTCCTTCTCTTTCTTTCTATTTCATTATTTTCTATCACTAATTATTCTTCTTACTAAATTTTGCTACTCTCTCTCTCTCTCTCTCTCTCAAAATTTTCCTTATCTCTTCTTTCTCCTTGTTTTCTTTCCCATTCTCTATATTTTACTTTATTTCGATCTCAATTTCCTATCTTTTTCCTCTTTTCCTACCAATTATCTCTCTCTCTCTCTCTCTCTAAATTTTCCCTTTCTGTCTATCATTTCCTTTACATTTCTATCAGTAATCATATTCCTCTTATTTGCATCCCCGTGTTTCTTTGCCTTGTTTCCTTTTGATCGGCCCTTAAACTACAAATACAAGGGAAACAGGACAATTTTTCCCTCCACTGATTGAATTGGAAGAAGTTTGTGGATGAAGTTTAGTGTCTCTGAGCCGCATAATTGGAGGGAGAAGGATATAGCTGTTTGTTAATTCTCTTCTCTATTTCATCTGTCTGTTTTTTTTTTTTTTGTCATTTTTGTCTGTCTTTTTATTTCCTTGAGTTTTGTCTACCTTATTAATTCTTTTTTTTTTTTTTTTTTTTAATTTGGGATGTTTTTTTTCTCTCTCTCTCTTTTTTTTCTTTCTGTCTCTTTTTTTTCTCTCTTTCTGTCTCTTATTTTTGTTTCCTTAAGTTTTGTCTACCTTATTAATTATCTTCTTTTTTTTATCTTTCTTTTTTTCTCTCTTTCTGTCTCTTTTTTTCTCTTTCTGTCTCTTATTTTTCTTTCTTTAAGTTTTGTCTATCTTACTAATTCTTTCTTTTTTTTTATTTTGGGATGTTTTTTCTTTTTTCTTTCTGTCTCTTTTTCTCTCTTTCTGTCTCTTATTTTTGTTTTCTTAAGTTTTGTCTACCTTATTAATTCTCTTCTTTTTTTATCTTTCTTTTTCTCTCTTTCTGTCTCTTTTTTCTCTTTCTGTCTCTTATTTTTCTTTCTTTAAGTTTTGTCTACCTTATCAATTCTTTCTCTTTTTATTTTTTTATTTTGGGATTGTTTTTTTTTCTTTTTTCTCTTTCTGTCTTTTTTTTCTTTCTGTCTCTTTTTTCTCTTTCTGTCTCTTATTTTTGTTTCCTTAAGTTTTGTCTACCTTGTCATCATTTCTTTCTCTTTTTTTATTTTAAAATGTTTTTTTTTCTCTCTGTTTTATTTTTGTTTACTATTTTGTCTCTTTCTGTCTTCCCATGTTTATCTATCAGTTTTTCTCATTTTTTTTCTATTTCTTTTGCTTCTTCTATTATTTTTCTTTATTTCCATCTTCGTAGCCTTTTTTTCCTGCAAGTTTTCATGTTTAGTTTCTTTTTATTTCAATTTTTTTTGTATGGTTTTCATCTTCCTTATTTTGTGTATTTCTTAATTTATATCTCTCCTCATATTTATCTATTTCTGTCTTCCTTTGTCTATTGTTTATCATTTTTCTGTCACTTGTCCTCTGTAGTTCATGAATTTGTTTACACTTTCTCTCGTGTGTGTGTGTGTGTGTGTGTGTGTGTGTGTGTGTGTGTGTGTGTGTGTGTGGGTTTGTCCGTCACTCCAGAGCTCTCCACTATAATTATATTTCAGCTTTTGTCATTTTTCGCTTCAATATTTGATACAATAATTCCTTTCCTTTTCCTCTTCGTTATTTCGTCTTTTCCTGTTTTCTTTATTTCGTTGTAAAGTTTCTTGACACAAATATTTCTTCCCTTTGAAATGTTAAGTTATATATTTTCAGTTTGACTTTACTTGTTTGAACACGTTTGCGTTTATGTTACCTTTTGCTCTCTCTCTCTCTCTCTCTCTCTCTCTCTCTCTCTCTCTCTCTCTCTCTCTCTCTCTGTTCTTCCTGTATCTGTTTTGTAAATCTACTGTTTTCTGTTCACAATTTCATTCTGTGTTCATTTTGGCGGGAATTCATGTAACTGACTGGGTATTTTGTATCCTTTATCACTCTGCTCTTTCAATCGTCAACGCTCAGTAATTTAAATTCGACTATTATATCCCTTTACACCCAATCAGTGAGTCAGTTAGTTCAGACATCCATTTATTCAGTCAGTCAGTCAGTCAGTAAATTAGTCATCCAGTCTTAAAAAAATACATCTTTATTATCCAGTTTTCCATCCAATCAATAAGTCAGTCTGTGAAAGAATGAATAAATGGTTAAGTCAGTCAGTCAGTCAGTCAGTCAGTCAGTCAGTCAGTCTTAAAATAGAAAAAAAACCATTTACTGTCTATTTCATTACTTTCTGTCTATTTTCACGCGCCAGTCAGTGAAAAATAAACAAACCGTTAAGTCAACTATCATTCAGTCAGTCAGTCAGTCAGTTAATCAGTCACTGAGTCTTAAAATAGAAAAAAAAAACTTGACTGTCTATTTTATTTGTTTCAGTCTAATTTCAGGCGTCAGTCAGTGAAAAAATAAACAAATCGTTAAGTCAACTATCATTCAGTCAGTCAATCAATTAATCGATCAGTCGTAAAAAAAATAATTCCAATATTACTGTCCATTTCTACCTTATCTGTCTATTTTGAGGCGTGGAGACAGACAAAAGAGACAGAGCGCCACCCATTCCTTGCTGCTTCCCTTCCTCTGGCTCACCATCCACTGATAATACATGCAAACTTGACTTATGAGACGTGAAGGAGGAGGAGGAGGAGGAGGAGGAGGAGGAGGAGGAGGAGGAGGAGGAGGAGGAGGAGGAGGAGGATAGAAGGAGAGAGAGAGAAGGTAAAGTGAAGGATTACTGTGTGTGTGTGTGTGTGTGTGTGTGTGTGTGTGTGTGTGTGTGTGTGTGTGTGTGTGTGTGTGTGTGTGTGTGTGTGTGTGTGTGTGTGTGTGTGTGTGTGTGTGTGTGTGTGTTGTAATTAAACAATGCATAAATAAATTAATAAACAGGCAGACACAGAAAACACACAAACAAATAAACAAACAAAGAAAACACGCAATTAAGTATAACAAAATAACACACAAAGAAAAATTTGAATCTCTCACTCTCACACTCTCTCTCTCTCTCTCTCCCAGCCATGCCATTTAGCAGTTCCTTCAGCCACTTAGAGCCATCACTTCTACTCTCACCCAGGTACTCAATGCTCTCCCACCCTCTCCCACCCTTTCCCACCCTTTCTCAGCCTCTCCCAACCTCTCACCGCTTATTGATTCCACTTATCAAACACACCTGATCTGGAATCGAGTCCTCCAGCGCCACCTCTTGGGACTTTTAAACACTTCCCACCTCTTACCCTTCCTCTCCCGCCTCCTCGACTCTCCCTCTCTCTATCTCTCATCTCCCTTGTGTCAATATCTCCACAGAAATTGAATCTATTAGTTTTTGGTGATTCAAAGTGTGTGTTTTATTTTTTTTATTTTTTTTTGTGGTGGTGGTGGTGGTGGTGGTGGTGGTGGGGAATTAATGATCTTTCTCTTTCTTCCTCTCTATTTAATTTTTCAATATTTTTTTCCTTCTTTTTTTATGGTAAAGTACATCTCTCTCTCTCTCTCTCTCTCTCTCTCTCTCTCTCTCTCTCTCTCTCTCTCTCATATATTCACTTTCAATCTTTATAATTAGCATTCGTTCCGTCCTTCTCTTCTTTATCCTCCCCTTCTGCTCTCCTTTTCTTCAATCCCTCTTTTCTCTATTCCCTTGTGTTAATATTCCATCATCTGAAGCCACATCCACCCCCCTCCTCTCTCTCTCTCTCTCTCTCTCTCTCTCTCTCTCTCTCTCTCTCTCTCTCTCTCTGGTTCTATCGATTTTTGGCGTTTTGATTCTCGATTTTCTCTATTTCAAAACTCAAAGACAAAATAAATTTCAGATTAAGATTATGTTTGAAAAGTCTATTTATTTATCTATCTGTTTATCTACCTATCAATCTATCTATCTCTCTCTCTCTCTCTCTCTCTCTCTCTCTCTCTCTCTCTCTCTCTCTCTCTCTCTCTCTCTCTCTCAGGACGTCAAGGCTCCTTAATCATTGACACACAGAAGCGTTCTAAATGAGGTCTTCTTATCTTCATGTTTTATTCAGAGCTTCATTCTACATTCATATTCAGTGATGCTGCCGATACGGAGAGAGACTGGCGGGAATCTGGAGCCTCGAGACTTGCAATGTGGTGATGCCCTGACTTGGAATACAGGGTGAGTTTTCTCGAGTCAATTCTGAGTTCCCATGAGTGTGTTGACGTGGGATATGCTTAACTCTTACAATACTGAGACGCGTTTGGGTGTGATTAGACGGTTTTATTGGCACTATGAAGGGTCTATGGAGGTGAAAATATTAGTGGTCAGATTCCTCACTATTCCAATCCCAGCATATGTTTCTGAAGCTGTACAAAATGAAAATTAGTTAGCAGAATGAATATGGAAACGAGTCATGGTGCTCAAGGGGTTAAAATACACAAAGAAACACAATTTAGACCACATGGCACATTAGTAACACATTACACACGCACAGAGAACATATAAAACAACACACACACACACACACACACACACACACACACACACACACACACACACACACACACACAGTCCTCACAACAAAACCATCAACCCCAGAAGCCTAAATATCTCTTTCCTGCTCCCCTCATTGGGTTCCCCTTAGAATCAGCTGTTCCCACAATCCCCTGCGGTCAGGTAGCCCCCGGGGAGGTGAGCCCCAATCACCCCCCGACCCTGGAAGCCAATATTTGACCACCACTGCCAGCTATAAAGTCGCCAAGGGTCACACAGCGTCTATAAAGTAGGGATGTGCACTAATGGATCTGTGTGTGTGTGTGTGTGTGTGTGTGTGTGTGTGTGTGTGTGTGTGTGTGTGTGTGTGTGTGTGTGTGTGTGTGTGTGTGTGTGTGTGTGTGTGTGTGTGTGTGTGTGTGTGTTGGGATCGACTTTCACGACTAATGCTGCTGTTATTTTCTTTTTTGTCTCCATTGGTGTTGATGTTATTACTGTTACTATTACTACTATTACTACTACTATTACTACTACTACTATTGCTACTACTACTATTATTGCTACTATTATTACTATTACTTTAGTTATTGTTACTTTTACTACTATTCCTATCCTGCTGCTGCTACTACTACTACTACTACTACTACTACTACTACTACTACTACTACTACTACTACTACTACTACTACTACTACTACTACTACTACTACCACCACAACAACAACAACAACAACAACAACAACAACAACAACAACAACAACAACTACTACTACTACTACTACTACTACTACTACTATCACCACCACTACCACTAATATCACTAATACCACTGCTGTCACCACCGCCATTACCACTGCGACTGTTACTGCTCCCCGCACCACCACCACCACCACCACCACCACCACCACCACCATCACTGCCATCACCACCACCACCATTTCTCATTACGGTGTTGATCCTTTCGGTCTGATCCTGATATTTGTTTGTTTTCCGTTTTCTTTTCTTCGTTTTTCGTTAATTTTCACCTTTTTTTTTCTCTCTCACTTTCATCGCATTTATTATTTCTTTAGTTTGTGTTCACGTATTTTGGTTTAATTTGAATATTTTTTCCCTCCCTTTCATTTAATTTAGAGAGAGAGAGAGAGAGAGAGAGAGAGAGAGAGAGAGAGAGAGAGAGAGAGAGAGAGAGAGAGAGAGAGAGAGAGTATTCAGTTTAATTTTTAGTTCTTCTCATATATATACAAATTAATCAGCAACGCCTTTTTTTCCCCTTTTCTCTTTCCTGTTATGCATTTTTCTCTGAGCGTCTGGCTTTATAATTACTCTTCTCGCTCTTCCATTTCATTACTCTCAAAGTGACGAGCATTATTACTATTGAAAACGAGAATTTAAACACCTTTACTCTCTATCTCTCTCACTCTCAACTACCATGCATTGCGCAATTAATAATACGAGAAAAGTCAAAACAGGTGTGAGATTATTGATAAAAACAACATTTGGAAACACAGACATAAAAATAAAGGGTATATGAATTAATTGTATGTGTTGGGAGAGAGTAAATGCATATGTTAACAAGAGCACGTACTAAATTCAGTGAAATCTTTGACTATATTCACGTTATGTTTTAAAAATTTGTGTTCCGTTCCTTATTTCATCAATTTGCAACGAGTATTTTTCTCTCCGGCAATACTTAAGTAATTTTTGTTAGTTATGAAGTGTGAGTTATTTGTGTGCTTTCTCTCTCTCTCTCTCTCTCTCTCTCTCTCTCTCTCTCTCTCTCTCTCTCTCTCTCATTTAGGTGTGGCAATTAAAAGGTTATGATGTACGGCTTTTGTTTTCCTGTTTATGTTATTTTTTCTATCTCTCTCTCTCTCTCTCTCTCTCTCTCTCTCTCTCTCTCTCATCGACTTAAAATGTTTATTTATTATATATTTCAGTTATCTCTTCACCTTCCTCTCTTTTTCTCCCCTTTTTTTCCCTTTACCTCTCTTTCACTCCCCTCAATACCCCTCACCTTCTCCCTTCCCACCCCTTACCTGTCCCTTTCTCCCTCCTGCTCCCCCTTATCTCACCTGTCAGCGAGCGTCACACCTGTACACGCCCCCACACACCTGTCAATGCCGCTCCTATCCCGTGTACATCTGTCCTTTTTTGTGTGTGTGTGTGTGTGTGTGTGTGTGTGTGTGTGTGTGTGTGTGTGTGTGTGTGTGTGTGTGTGTGTGTGTGTGTGTGTGTGTGTGTGTGTGTGTGTGTGTGTGTGTGTGGACTGGAGTAATCTGAGTGGTGTGTATGTATGTAGCTCTCTCTCTCTCTCTCTCTCTCTCTCTCTCTCTCTCTCTCTCTCTCTCTCTCTCTCTCTCTCTCACACACACACACACACACACAGTCACGCACAGGTAATGCACGAAATATGATTGAGTTGAAACTGATGACGGTTTGCACACCTTTTCATCATCAAATTAACCTGCCACCTGTTTGCCATCAATTAGGTCACAAACACGCGGCCAGGTACCGGAAACAACACTGTCCACAAACACACACACACACATGCATACAAACAACAATAAACAGTACAGTGTTAGGATATGTGTAAAACTCTACGGGAACTTCAACAAAGATTTCATTTCATGTATACCAAAAATATATATAGAAAAAAAATGATACTTGTTTTAAATACTTTCCATTTTACAAGCAAATAAGACATGTGAATGAAAAATAAGTAGAAAATAAGGGACGTGATTAAGATTATATATTTCAGTGCATAAATTTAGAGGGAAATAGTAATAAATGTGATCAAATTTTAACTAATATTATCTAGGCATGTCTTATACAAGGATATATTTTCTTGAAGCTTTCCTAATTTCTTAATGTTCTTATACTCTGTCGCAATAATTAATGTATGAAAAATTAAGTAAAGACTATTTCCAGACTGAAGAGAGCATAATATAATCTCTTAACATCACTGTAAATATATTAACAGTGTACATTCCCCGCTCGAAGCAATGCCACAAAACTTACTGAAACATTCCTAACATTTTCCTGAGTACGACGCGGCTTCCTCAGGCAACTGTACACACACACCCAGGCACTGAGGATTAAGAAATTCACACCATTTACTTATTTCCTCTCAACGCGGATACTTAACCAGACAACACAACAGAGTCCAATTCAAAACAATACATTTAAGGATATAGGAAGTAACTCAGCCATTTGTACAGTGCTTATAATGATTTCTCTCCTTCCTTGACGCACAATTTGAGAAACATGAATAGTATAGATACTTAACCAGACAACACAACAAACTCCACTCAGACAATTCATTTAAAGGATATAGCAAGTAACTCAGCCATTTATACAGTCTTTATATTCACTTCTCTCCTTCCTTGACGCATAGTTTAAGAAATGTCAATATTATAGAACAAAGGTCTGTATTCTGAAACGCTTTGCTTGCTTTGCTTTCTCACCGTCACTGCTTTCCAAGGGCTCCAGTTGATGATACTCGTGGTTTTTTTTTAGTATTTCTATGGCAATATTTCTCGTCTTAAAAATCCAGCTAGTTGTCTCTGTGGCCTTTCAAAATTGTCGTAGTGAGAGAAGGCGTTTCTGATGATACTTGTGTTTTTTAAGAGTATTTCAATGGTTCTGGTGATGGAGTGGCAACATTTCTAGTTTATTAAAGGAGAAACTGTCTTGAAAACTTAGCTAGTTATCTTTGTGGCCATGGGAAATTGTCATAGTTAGAGAATAAATAATTTCTAAGGATATTTTGACGGTTCTAAAGGCAGTGTGACAAGATTTCTAGTCTATTTAAAGGAGAAACTGTCTTCAAAACCTAGCTAGTTGACTCTGTCGCCTTGGAAAATTGACAGAGTGAAAGGGGGAGCTGTTTATGAATACGAGCGAAAATATAACAGCTCAATACACACACCACTAATTATTCATATCGCAGATTGTACGGTACCTTTATTACACAACGATCCCTTGACATCCATCCATTAGGTGATTAAATACCTTGCATGGCGCTGGCTTGTCCATATTTCCCTATTAATACACCGGGAATGCCCTCCAAACATGAGCAATACCTTTTAATCTGCTCTGATCCCTTAACATTTGTCCATCAGCTATGACACCGTACGCATTCCTAACAGGCGAGCAATATCGAACGCATTCCTGACAGGCGAGCAATATCGTACGCATTCCTAACATGCGAGGAACACCGTACGCATTCCTAACAGGCAATATCGTACGCATTCCTAACAGGCGAGCAATACCGTACGCATTCCTAACAGGCGAGCAATATCGTATGCATTCCTAACAGGCGAGCAATATCGTACGCATTCCTAACAGGCGAGAAACACCGTACGCATTCCTAACAGGCAATATCGTACGCATTCCTAACAAGCGGGCAATATCGTACGCATTTCTAACAGGCGAGCAATATCGAACGCATTCCTAACAGGCGAGGAACATCGTACGCATTCCTAACAGGCAATATCGTACGCATTCCTAACAGGCGAGCAATATCGTACGCATTCCTAACAGGCGAGGAACACCGTACGTATTTCTAACAGGCAATATCGTACGCATTCCTAACAGGCGGGCAATATCGTACGCATTCCTAACAGGCGGGCAATATCGTACGCATTCCTGGTGGCCATAGCATTGCACCGGGCGATGAGTAGAGGTGAGGCTGATTTATGACTCATTAATCCCTCCCATTTGGTGGATTAAAACACATACACTGCTAGATCACCCGTCTTTCGATCCCACTCCCTGATCCTCTCTCCCCACACTCCTCGTAACTCTGCCATAACTCCGCCGCTTGTAATCCCACTCAATCCCTCCCCTGCTTCCCCTGCCTTCCCTTGCTCCCTCGCCCTTCCCCCTGCCGTCCCTCCCTCCTCCAGCCTTTCCTACCTCGTCCCTCCTCTCCTGAAAATCTCCCATAATCCTCTGGCCCATCGGTTATCTACTCCCCATCTCTCTCTCTCTCTCTCTCTCTCTCTCTCTCTCTCTCTCTCTGTCTGTCTCTCTATCTCTCTCTTGCATTTTTCCTTCCAATGGTTCGTTTTTGTTTCTATTTTACGAGTATTGCCTGCTCTCTCTCTCTCTCTCTCTCTCTCTCTCTCTCTCTCTCTCTCTCTCTCTCTCTCTCTCTCTCTCTCTCTCTCTATTCCAAACATCTTTTTCCCAAGCAAATATTAATCCCCACTTCTAGAGACATTTCTTCCAATATCACCCAATCCTCAATCCATTTCTTCATCTGTCTGCACATTTCCATCACCTTTCCCTTATTTCCCTTCCCCTCAATACTATTTTCCCTTTTAATATCCAAGGTAAAGGAAGGAAGGCTGGGAAGGGGAGGAGGGGACGGGTAGGGGGGTACAGAGGATATATATAGGAGAGCTACCAAACGTTTCCTTCTCAGTGTGATGACGAGGACAGATGGGGGATGTTTGTCATGTCCGTGGACGGAGGGTGGTGACGCGAGGGGCGGAGGAAAGAAGAGAGAGGAGAGAGAGAGAGAGAGAGAGAGAGAGAGAGAGAGAGAGAGAGAGAGAGAGAGAGAGAGAGAGAGAGAGAGAGAGAGAGAGAGAGAGAGAGAGAGAGAGAGAGAGAGAGAGAATAGGGCGGAGAGAAAGAAAAAGGGAGGGAAGTAAAACCTCTTCATCATGTCCCACGAAAGAGAATATTAAGTTGCATACAATTCACTGCACTTGTATTACTGATAGAGGAGGAGGAGGAGGAGGAGGAGGAGGAGGAGGAGGAGGAGGAGGAGGAGGAGGAGGAGAGGAGAGAGAAATAAAAACGAATAACAATGATAAAAAATGAAGAAAGAACGAACAGGAGATAGAAAGGAAGAAGAAACAGGAATTGAACAAAAATGAAAAATAATGAAAAACGATGATAATACGAATAAATGAACGAGAAAGAAGACGAATGGTAAGAATATGAATAACAATAATAAAATATGAAGGAGAAATAATGAGCAAGCGGAAATAAAAAGGAACAAGAAACAGGAACTTAAAATAAAAATAACAAAGGAAAGACGGTAACAACAAAAACCAGAAAACAAAAACACACACACACAAAAAAAATTGACAAAACCAAACACAAATCAAAATAGCAAAAAAAGAGAAAATAGAGAAGAAAAACACAAATAGAGAGAAGAACAAAAGCAACAATAAGACATGTAAATTAGATGACGATTCATGACCACGTGACGGAGGGAAGGGCAGGTAAGGAGGTACTAATGAGCTGGGAACAGGTGAGAGAAAGAACAGGTGAAAGGAGGGGACAGGTGAGGGAGGAAGGTGCAGGGAAGAGACACACCTGGCTGGCTAATTGACAAAGTGACAGAATGACTTACCTGTGCTGGGGAAGTCAGACAAATATTCGTGAAAAATGAGGAAAACAAAGTGAAGTGAATGCAATGATAAATAGAAAACGATATGATTAGTAAAAATAAATGTGAGTGAAAATGTTATTCTCTAAATGAAAAATGTAGAAAACGAAGGAGAGTCTTGCAAATGTTTAATACTGAATGTCTGGAAATTCAAATATGTAGAATGATAATGAATACGAAAAAATGTATTTGTAAAATTTTACAAGGAAAAAAGGAAAGAAATATATTTGTAAACTTAGTAAAAACCAGGACAATGCATGTAGAATAAATAAACTGGTAACAATAGAAAATATATTAAGATCAGATAGAACACACACACACACACACACACACACACACACACACACACACACACACACACACACACACACACACACAGATAAAGGGTTTCATATTAATTTCTTTTATTTTCTTATTTTTTTCTTTCTTTTTATCTTTTTTTCTTATTGTTTGTTGTTTGTGATTTATTTCATGATTAATTGAATTCTTCCTATATTTTTTTCTTTTGTATTTCCTTTTTTCAGGTGTTCAGTAAAAATATTTGCTTTGATAACGTGAGATTATTTTGTGATACGTGACTCTCTCTCTCTCTCTCTCTCTGACACACACACACACACACACACACACACACACACACACACACACACACACACACACACACAGATGACAGTGAGTAAGCGGCTGACAGGAGAGTGAAAGAGAAGCAGAATGAAGGAGGAATGAAGACAAGTCACAGAGAGTCCAATAAGTGAAGGAGGAAAGACATATGATCAAATTCTACATGTGGGATTCAGATGACGTAATCCTTCATGACTACCACCACCACCACCACCACCGCCAATACAGTAAATCACATTGAAAATACTAATACGAAGTTGAAAAAAATGAAGAAATTTATATACAGAACATGGAAGGAATAGAAAAGAAGGAAATTGAAGTAAGAACAGATACATAGCACTGTCTTTTAATTCCTGTCTGTCTGTCTGTATGTATGTGTGTCTGTCTGTGTGTTTGTCTATCTATCTTTTCCTCTTTTTACTGTTTTTTTTCTTTTCCTTTCGTTTTTTTTTTCATTTTATTTTTTATACTTAAAATTTGTCTTTCAAACACTTTTATTTATTTATTTATTTTCTATCCTTATTTTTCTATTTATCTGACTATATTTATTTTTTTAGTTATTCTCTCTCTCTCTCTCTCTCTCTCTCTCTCTCTCTCTCTCTCTCTCTCTCTCTCTCTTTCACACTTAACTTTTTTTTCCATTGTGCCTAAAAATTCAAGTCGTCTCTCTCTCTCTCTCTCTCTCTCTCTCTCTCTCTCTCTCTCTCTCTCTCTCTCAAAGGTACACATAAACAACACAAAACTTCATCCCCACACATAGAAACACCTGGAAAAAGCAGAAAAACAGGACACAATACAAAAAAACACCTAAAATATGAAAATTAGGAAAATGAAATGAAAATGTAAACTAAATGAGAAAAAGAAAATGAAAAAGGAGAAAATGCAGGAAAGTAGAACAAAGAGGGAAAAAGAAAGAGGAAGAGAAGGAATACAAGAGAAAGTGATGTTGAGGAAAATGAAAAAGGAAATGTAGGAAGAGAAAATTGAATTAAAAGAAAGGAAAATAAGAAAAATACAAAGAAAATTTATTTACTTCTAGAAAAATAAAGAAGAGAAAGAGAAACAAGGAGAAAAAAGAAAGAAAAGAGAGAAAGTGAAAAGAAAGTGTTAGGAAAAGAAAATTGAGTTAAAAGGAAAAGAGAACGAAAAGAAAAATACAAAGAAAGTTACTTCTAAATAAATAAAGAACAGAAAAATAACAAAGGAAAGAAAAAAAAAGATCAAGAGAAAAAAAAAACGAAAAAAAGGCAACGACAAATCGAAAAAAGAACAAAAACACGAGAAAATTGAGAAAGAAAAATAAAAAATAAGAAAATAAAGAAAAGACAGAAAAAAAAGGAAAGACAAGCATGATAAGAAAATCACGTTTAGAAAAATGAGAATAGAAAAAAAAGGAAAACAAAGAAAAAATCAAGAAAACAAAAAAGGGAAGACAAAAAAGGTTAGAAAATCACGTTTAGAAAAAAATTGAAGAACAGAAAAGGAGGAAAAAAGAGAAAAAATATAAAAAAAAAAAAAAAAAAAAAAAAAAAAGAAAACAAACAAGAAAAAACGAAAAGAAAAAAAACAAGAATCAAGACAAACTAAAAAAGAAGAAAAAAAGAAAAAAAAGAAGAAAAAGACATTTGCATCACCTTCAGACTGTCAAGAAGAAGAGAAGAAGGGAATGAAGGGAAGCTATCGTGCTGTGTGGCTGTCTGACTGTCTGGCTGTCTGCGGGGAATGCTAGGGTACCAGGGTGTCAGAGGGTGTCTAGGAGGTGTGTAGGGGTGTCTAGGAGTGTCAGGGTGTCTGGGGGGCGCCTCGCTGACAGAAATATCAGCAGGAATAGTCTCGGAAAGGAATCATCTCTCCTCGAAGCCGATGGAATTGAGTCAGAAGCAAGAAAAGTTTCCATAAGTTGAGATGTCAGGAGTGTGTCGCGTGAGTGATGGCTGGGAGGAGGACGAGGAGGGGGTAGGAAGAGGGAGTAAGGAGTAGGGAGTGGGGAGAAGTGAGGGGTACAAGGGAAGGAGAATGATGTGTGTGATGGAGGGAGAAAAGGGAGGAAAGAGCAGTAAGGGTGATAGTTGAGAAGACAGCGGTGAAGAAAGGAAGGAGAGAGAGAGAGAGAGAGAGAGAGAGAGAGAGAGAGAGAGAGAGAGAGAGAGAGAGAGAGAGAGAGAGAGAGAGAGAGAGAGAGAGAGAGAGAGAGAGAGAGAGAGAGAGAGAGAGAGAGAGAAGTACGAGAAAAACAATTTGATCAGCAAAAAAAACAACAACAACAACAACAGACAGCTTAGAAACAAGTGTGTGTGTGTGTGTGTGTGTGTGTGTGTGTGTGTGTGTAAGCTGAGGCATATTGGAGAGGCCAGTAATGATATTTCCAATTAACAGCAATGGCGATGAGAGGAAGCCCCCGAAGGTCACTTAAGCACGATCACTCTTCTCTCCTCCTCCTCCTCCTCCTCCTCCTCCTCCTCTTCTTACAGGGTTCATATACGCGTTTTTATATAAATTTATCCTCCTCCTCCTCCTTCTTCTTTTCCCTCTCCTTCTCCTCCTCTTCTCCTCCTCCTCCTCTTCTTCTTCTTCTTCTGTGAGTGTCCCTCTGGTGGTAGTGGTGGTGAAGGACCTGTGTGTGTGTGTGTGTGTGTGTGTGTGTGTGTGTGTGTGTGTGTGTGTGTGTGTGTGTGTGTGTGTGTGAACACCATCAACAACAACAACAACAACAACAACAACTATGTCTATAATAGAGAGAGAGAGAGAGAGAGAGAGAGAGAGAGAGAGAGAGAGAGAGAGAGAGAGAGAGAGAGAGAGAGAGAGAGAGAGAGAGAGAGAGAGAGAGAGAGAGAGAGAGAGAGAAAAAAACGAAAATCACAAAACCCCGGTAACAAAAATCAACGTTTTATTCCAATTTATAAAAACTTGTTTGGTCTGAATAATAAAAATGTGTCGACCGATAAATAAACATAAAGAGCGAAACTTTTTGAACCAATGTCACGTGTTTAGAAGATGGAAGTGACGGAGACGATGATGTAGAGGGAGGGAAGGGAGGGAGGGAGGGAGAGAAGGGGGAGAGAAGGGGAAGGGAAGAGAGAGAGGTAGAGGAAGAAGGAAAATAAAGTAGAAAAGGAGGAGATGAGGAAGAAGGAGGCAAACAGAGGAGATGAGGAAGAAGAAAGAAAGAAAGAAGTTTAAGGAAGAAAATAGGAAAAGGAGAGGTGAAAATGGAGGAAATATGAAGAAAATAGGATAAAAGAGAGAGAGAGAGAGAGAGAGAGAGAGAGAGAGAGAGAGAGAGAGAGAGAGAGGGCGTGGTAGCAAAAACTAAAATCAGCCTAAATGCAACTGTGTATACGTGTTGACACCTTGTATGTGCTTGTGTACGTGTGTGTGTGTGTGTGTGTGTGTGTGTGTGTGTGTGTGTGTGTGTGTGTGTGTGTGTGTGTGTGTGTGTGTGTGTGTGTGTTGGTGGTGCTGGTTACTTTGCATGTGCGTCAGTAATCTATGTGCACACGAAACATTACTTACATGTGTACGTCTTCCTAATAATGATTTATCACTACGGACACGAATAGCATGCACGTGTGTGTGTGTGTGTGTGTGTGTGTGTGTGTGTGTGTGTGTGTGTGTGTGTGTGTGTGTGTGTGTGTGTGTGTACCAAAAAAATAAAAATAATCAATCGTTGTAGCACACACACACACACACACACACACACACACACAAAGAAACGATATGAGTAACAATTAATCAACAAACAAAGATAAACAAAGACAAAGCAAAGAAAGAAACAAAGAAAGAAAGTAATGACGAGAAAATGAAAGAAAAGAAAATGAGACAAAAAAACAAAACGAGTAAAAAAAAAGTAAAACAAGAAATAAAAAGAAAATCAGACAAAATAAGAAAAAAAAGAAAAAAATTCGAATATTCACAAAAGGAAGAAAAAATGACAATAAAAATAAATAAATAAAACAAATGAAAAAAATTTAACATAAGACAACAAAACAAACAAACAAAACAAACGGACAATTTTCACCACCGTGAGAGAGAGAAGGACGAGGAGGAGGAGGAGGAGGAGGAGGAGGAGGAGGAGGAGGAGGAGGAGGAGGAGGAGGAGGAGGAAAGAGGAAGGAGAACGAAACAAGACCTCACAGCCTCGCCTCACATCAATACCTGCAGCATCCTCTCTCTCTCTCTCTCTCTCTCTCTCTCTCTCTCTCTCTCTCTCTCTCTCTCTCTCTCTCACTCTCTCTCATACCTTTCGCCTTGAGCAACACGCGTACCTTAACCAAGGCCAAGGAGGAGGAAGAGGAAGAGGAGGAGGAGGAGGAGGAGGAGGAGGAGGAGGAGGAGGAGGAGGAGGAGGATACGAAAGAGAAAGACGAAGGAACGCAAAAGAAACATGATAAATACATAGAAAAGAACAGGAAAGAAGAAGAAGAAAAACATATGGAAACAGAAGAGACAGAGAGAGACACACAGAGACGAATAAGGGAAACAAACACACACACACACACACACACACACACACACACACACACACACACACACACACACACACACACACAGATAAAGAAGACGAAGAAGAAGAAGAAGAAGAAGAAGAAGAAGAAAAAAGAGGGGACAGGCCAGACACGTTTGGTCTTTCCACGGACGAAGACCTGCCTGGAGGAGGAGGAGGAGGAGGAGGAGGAGGAGGAGGAGGAGGAGGAGGAGGAGGAGGAGGAGGAGGAGGAGGAGGAGGAGGAGGAGGAGAAGCATCGTGCGTCTGTCAGCTGTGTGTGTTAGTTACGTACAGTGCTGCCCTCTATGAGCAAGTGACATAGAACCAAAACAAAGGACGATCGGGGGTTCATTCCACGATATCACGGACGCCTCTTGTACTTATCTATCC
>NC_059258.1:730070-737570 GCF_017591435.1 Portunus trituberculatus
ACAAGGAAAACAAGCAGAATATAGACAACCTCAAAGAAACACAAGGAAAATAAATAAGAAAATAAACACAACGTCTCAAAATCAAAGAAAACGAAGCTACTACAAAAATATGAAGGAAAAAAAAAAAAACGGAATGGACAGAAATGAATGAAACTACATCCTGTTTTCTTTGATTTTTCTTGACAAAACAAACACTGCCATAGAAAATCAAAATAAAAGAGAGAAAAACAAGAGGAAAAATGATAATAGAGATAGCAAAAGAGAGAAATAAAGAGATGAAAGATAAGCTAAACAGAAATGAGGGAAAAAAAACGAAGAATAAGACAAAGAACAATTTCGGACACCAGAAAAAAAATGAAAAAAAAAAAAAAAAAAAAATAGGATAAGAGAATAAAAGGGAATAGCAGAGACATAATCGGCAATAAATAAGAAATTAGAAAAAAAACAATAATTGGAGAAGAGAGCGTTAAGTGAATGAGATTAAAGAGAATAAAATAAAGTTTAGGAATAGAGATACATAAAAAAAAGAAGAAAATGGCAATAAAAAAAGAGAAGAGAGAGAAAAATGGCAACAAAAAGAAGGCGAATAAAAAAACAAACAAATAAAATAGTAAGTACCGTGAAATGAAGGAGATGAAAAGAAAAAAAAAGAAAAAATAGGATAATCTGAATAAACACCGTGAATAAAGAAAAATAGAGAAAAAAAAGAGATAAATGGAAATAAACTAGAAAATATCCAAAAAAAAATGAAAAGGAGAAACGAAAGAAGAAAATAAAAGAGAATAAAATGAAAGAACACAAAAAATGAACAATAACAAATAAATAAATAAATAAAAATGATAAAGAAAAAGAGATGAATTGAAGAGAAAATAGAAAATATCCACAAAAAAATAACAAAAAGAAAAGAAAAGAAAAAAGAGAGAGAAAAAGTCGTTAATAAATCAAAGGAGAACACAAAAGAACCACAACAACAAACAAAACAGATAAAAATAGATCTAGAGAAGATGCAGAAAAACAAATTGAAAAAAAAAACAAAAGGAGAAACGAAAAAGTAAAAAAAGAAATACAAAAAATGAAATGCGAGGACAAAAGAGAAAAAACAAACAAACAAACAGTGTAAACACAAACAAACTAAACAAAAGGAAGAAATATTCACAAAAAAACAAGAAAAAAGAAAGAAAACAAAAGAAAAATGAAAAAAAAAGGTTTAAAGGAATCAAGGAACACAAAAGAACAAAAACAAAGTGTAAACAAAAACAAACAAACTAAACAACTAGAAAACATCCACAAAAAAAGAAAAAAAAAGAAAAAAAGGAGGAAAAGAATATGAAAAGTTGAAAAAAGAAAAACAAAACAAACACAAACAAAACAGTGTAAACAAGACAAACAAACTAAACAGAATTAGAAAACATCAACAAAAAGAAATACAAAGAAAAAACAAGAAAAGGAGGAAATAAAAGACAATGAAAAGTAGAAAAATAAGAAAAGAAAAAGAAAAACAACAAAAGGAGGAAATAAAAGACAATGAAAAGAAAAAAGAAAAGAAAAAATCACAAGACAAAATAATGAAAAGTAGAAAAAAGAAAAAGAAAAGAAAAAATCACATGAAAAAATTAAAAGTAGAAAAAAAAAAAAAAATCACGAAGAAAAAAAATGCAAAGAAAAAGAATGAAAAATAAAAATCACAAGAAAAAATGAAAAGCAGAAAAAAAAGAAAACGAAAAAAAAATCACGAGGAAAAAAATGAAAAGTAGAAAAAAAGAAAGAAAAACCACAAGAAAAAAATTATGAAAAGCAGAAAAAAAAATCACGAGGAAAAAAAATTGAAAGTAGAAAAAGAAAAGAAAACCACAAGAAAAAAAAATGAAAAGTAGAAAAAGAAAACGAAAAAAAATCACGAGGAAAAAAAAAAAAAAAAAAAAAAAAAAAAAAAAATTGAAAAATAGAAAAAAAAAAAGAAAAAGAATGAAAATCCCAGGAGACCCCAGACAGAACCCCAGAGATCAGTATTCCCTCCACCAACACACGTCTCAGATAATTGTTTGTACAGGTATTCCCACCAAGGAGGGGCAAAGGTAGAGGCAATTAACTCCACCAGGTATCATAGGTTAACTAACATCCCTTACCATTCCTGAAATAGGTTCCGCCGTGGTGCAGTGGAACCATGCGTGCTTTGATGTCCTAGGGGTCTCCAAGCGCATGGGTTCGAATCCTATCTACGGTCGGAGTGTGGGTAGGGCTTCCTCACTATTAGCAGATAGAAGTACCCCCTAAAAAATACCCTTTAACCCATAAATTCCCGTGAAAACCCCAAAAACCTCACATTCTATATAAAACAAATATGGAATGACAGTATTTAGTATGGGCGAGTGGGTGGGGGGGTTTGCAGGAGGGGTTGGGTGTACAGGTGAAGGGAAGACAGGTGAGGCAGGTAGACACATCAGCTGGGTGCCTCAGCTCCCCGCTGGGTTTACCGTCAGTGTATGTGTGTGTGTCTTGGTGCGGCGCGACATGCTGGGCTTAGTGATTGTAGCATTGGTGAGAGAGAGAGAGAGAGAGAGAGAGAGAGAGAGAGAGAGAGAGAGAGAGAGAGAGAGAGAGAGAGAGAGAGAGAGAGAGAGAGAGAGAGAGAGAGGATAAACCAGCGCCACTCTCACTCACAATGCCTCTTGTTTGCTCCCACACATTTTTATGATAGATGAGGATTCCAGCCATCACGAAGATCTCATTTCCCTCTCCCGTCCCTGCCTCGCCTCGCTGCCACACTGGAGGCTTACGAGACAATGCAACACGACTAACACTCTTACCAATACAAGGCATACTCAACTCTTAATACAAACTCTTAATACAAACACATGATGAAGAGCCTTGCCAATACCAACGAGACTATTTAAAACCTTCTAATGCGAACGAAATACAACGTTGATAAAAGTGATTATGTGTGTAAATATTTCACATTTTTTTGCATGATTGAAGGTGGATTGTATATTTCAATGAGGTTAACCCGTACAATACTGGAAGACATTTTTACCATGAGATTTGTGTACGATTAGACCATTCTACTGACATTAGGAAGGGTCTATAGACGTCAGAAGATTAATGGCCATACTCTTCACTGTTTTAATCCCCCACATGAGATTCTGAAGCTGTATAGAATCACCATATAGTAAATAGAATGAATATGGAAACGCGTCATGGTACTGAAGGGGTTAAAAAAATACATGTGCGTGTTTTATGGCATTCTAAGGGTTTAAATTTCAAGAAGAATTAAATTATTGATGGTTTAATAAAAGGAATTAGAGATGAAATAAGAACAATAAGAATAAAAGGGAGAAACAGAATGAAAGGAAAGACGAGAATTAGTGAGAAAGTAAGCGAGAGAAGACTGAGAAAAAAAAGGAGATGAAGGAGGAGGAAGAGGAGGAGAAGAAGGTATTGAGTTGTCTTATGAATTAATGAAGAGAAGAAGCGTGCAGGAAGATACTTCAGACTGACCTTGTAGCAGAGAAAAGGTAAATGATTACACCTCCAAGGCACACACACACACACACACACACACACACACACACACACACACACACACACACACACACACGATAAGCAGAATAAGCTACGAATTTACATTAAACTTAACCTAACCTAAATAAACCAAACTTAACTAGACTTACTGATAAACTAACCAACATTTAGGCCATTACAATGAGAACCACCACCATCACCACCACCACCACCACCACCACCACCACCACCACCACTACCACCACCACCACCACCTTGACAACTCCGTCACGCTCCCTGCCTCGCCGTGTTTGTTTTGCTTTTCATCCAAGTCGGGGCTGGAAAAGCGACCCTAAGTCCCTGACAGACAGCCAATTGAAAGGGCGTGGCCAAGACAGTGCTACGCCGGGCCCCGCTGAGTCCCCGAGTCCCCAGGTAAGGGCGAGGCGGGTTGACCCTTAGAGACGCCCTTGTGAGACCCTGTGGCGTGGTGGCGATCAGTTGTGTTTGTCCGGGCGAGAACATTTTGTAGCCGAGTTGAGCTGAGTTGGCGAGAGGAAGTGGCGAGGAACGAGAGGCACAAGGAGGAGGAGGAGGAGGAGGAGGAGGAGGAGGAGGAGGAGGAGGAGGAGGAGGAGGAGGAGGAGGAGGAGGAGGAGGAACACAGAAGGAGAAATATAGAAGTCTCCAAGCGCACGGGTTCGAATCTTGGCCACGGTCGGAGTGCAGGAAGGGTTTTCACTCTGGTTAACAGTTCCCAAACAGGTGAAATTTCAGATAGGAAGTGCCGAAAAACACCTCTAGCCTATACATTCCCCAAGAAAACCCCATATTATATAAAAAACAACAACAACGATAAACACCCTTTAGTCCACTTCAACATTCCCCTATCAAGTCCATAGGTAAGAGATTAAACAATAGATAGGAGGTTTATGGGGGTGTATAGAGGATGTTGGAGTGGTCTGTGGAGGCTGGTAGGGGTACTGGTAGGGGGTGGTAGGGGCTGGTAACGGGTGGCAGGGTGCAGGATTCATGAGACAGATACCAGTATTTAGAAACGCTTTATTCTCTCACGATTTCCAAAGAGAAACTGTCTTGAAAAAAACTTGCTAATCGTCTCTGGGGACTTAAATAATGGTCGTGGTGAGAGCAAGGCGTTTCTGAACATGGTAACAATATCCACCGTTTACTAGGCCGAGGTGAGGAATGTGGAGGGAGCGACGGCGGAGGAGGGAATGAAGGAAAGCAAGAGAATATATCAAGAGAGTAATGTGTTCTCCAAATAGACGAAAAGTGATTCTGCGTCACAGCTCTCGCTTTGCAATACTTGTAAATTAATTCTGCATGTTACGCCCACGCCCGAGTGACGCCTTCGGTTCACTGCCGCGCGAATTTGCCAGCGAACACGTGAGAGATGACGAAGGGAAGGACGAGGCGAGGCGAGGCGAGGCGAGGACACGACACGAGGACACGAGGACACAAGGCGAGGACACACACGAGGCCAGAAACGGAAATAGTGGAGTGAAATGGTAGCAGGAAAATAGTGAGATGGAACAATGGTATTTAGTGGAGTGAAGCAGTGGGAGTTCAGATTAAAAAGTGGAATGGAGTGGTGGGATAGTGGAAAAGAGAAGTATGAAAAATTGTATTGTGGAATGTTAGAAGGAGCGTTTGGTGGAGTTTGAAGAAGAGTGGAATGGAAGGGTGGAATTACTAAGAGGAAATGAAAAGTGGAAAGGAAGAATGTGGAAATGAAAATATGTGGAATAACGACTGGAATAAAGTGTAGAGTGGAATTGTGGATTGAAATTATAGGAGTGGTGTGTGTGTGTGTGTGTGTGTGTGTGTGTGTGTATTTTCTGCACAGGTGTTTTCAGGAGGTGTGTGATGGAGAAAGGGGGAGAGAAAAACAAAGGCAGGTAAATGTTGCAGTGTTGCCAGTCAATACCACCGCTGAGAGGCAAACAGTCGGGCCAAACAAAGATCAAGACGAACAAAAATAAAAACGTGCTTTGTGATATGTCTTGGAAAACCACACACCAAGCTGACTGATTATATTTTCACCAAGTTGAGGCGAGTTTGTTCAGTCCTTGCCTCATTACTTCTTTCCTCCTCCTCCTCCTCCTCCTCCTCCTCCTCCTCCTCCTCCTCCTCCTCCTCCTCCTCTTCTCTCTTCCTCCTCCTCTTCCTCTTCGTTTATCTATAACTACTACTGTTTCTTATAAATACTCTTGCTTCTTCTCTTCTCCTCCTTCTCCTTCTCCTCCTCCTCCTCCTCCTCCTCTTCATTCTTCTATAACTATTACTGTTTCTTATAAATACTCTTGCTACTTCTCTTCTCCTCCTCCTTCTCCTTCTCCTCCTCCTTCTCTTCTTCCTATTTTTCCTATAACTAGTACTATTTTTACTACTATAACTACTCTTGCCACTTCTCTCTCTTCCTCTTCCTACTTCTCCTCGTCTTCTTTCTCCTATAACTACTTAAATTTCAACAACTATAACTATTTCTACTTTTCTCTCCCTTCATATTTAATTTCTTCCAATTTCTCCTTTTTTTACTCATTTCCAAAACCAAAATTATCCTTTATTTCTGTCTACTTCTCTTACGCTTTCATTACTCTTTACTGTATTATGTGTCCACTCTTCGCCTCCTCCTTCCGTCATATCTTCATTATCCTTCTCCTTCTCCTCCTCCTCCTCCCAATTTACTGGCCAACCACCGAAAGAGGAACGAAAATATTGCAACAAACCATCAGTAACTAAATGACTGACTGACTGACTGACTGACTGACTGACTGACTGGCTGGCTGGACGACTGGCTGGCTTAATATATAATGGGTAGCTGGATGGATGGCTGATTTAATGGATGGCTATGGTTCCTCTCAGCGGCTACACTTGTTAATGAAGACGTGACTAGATTAAAAAGCTCTAATGGCTACCTGTTGTGCTATACAGGTAAGGGGAGAGAGGGTGGAGGGAGGGAGGAAGAGAGGGAGGTAAGGAGGAAAAGGGAGGACGAAAGAGGAGCATGGAAGGGTGAGACTATAGTGAAGTGAAGGAGGATGAGATGGATAAGAGGAGGAGGAGGAGGAGGGAGGAAGGTAAAGAGGGAAAAGGAGAACGAAAGAGGAATATGGAAGGTGAGTATACAGCGAAGAGAAGAAGGAGATAGGGAAAGAGGAGGACTAGCAGAACAAAGGAAGAAGAAAAAAGGAAATAAGAAGCAAAAAGGAGAAAGAGAAGAGATGAAAAACGTAAATAAAAATAGGAAGAAATGAAGATAGAAAAACAAAACCCAAAAACCGCAACAAATAAATAAAGAGAAAAAAAAAAAAACAGCCAAAAAACCCAAAAAAACACAACAAAATCAATTACGAAAAAAAAAAAAATAGAAAAAGAGGAATGCCAACATAATCACACAACAAATTAGCGCTAAGAGGACCATTAATGCGTCCAGACAAACAAACTAACGACGCTTTTCATCTCGCCCACTTTCTCGTCCGTTGATTGGCCAATACGAGCGGCGTCCGTGTTGACAAGAAGGCGCTTAATTGACAATCTTAAAATTCATGAATATTTTGAAATCTTTGTGAGGCGAACACTAAAGATGGGCTCTGTGTCCTTCAAGAGGCGATTATGTGACGTGATTAATGTTGTTTTTCATAAATTACCAAGCTTTTATCATTTTGTAAGGCAGCAGGAGGAGGAGGAGGAGGAGGAGGAAGAGGAGGAGGAGGAGGAGGAGGAGGAGGAGGAGGAGGAGGAGTTTGATGATAATGATGGTGGTGATGATGATGATGATGATGATGAGGAGGAGGAGGGAGGAGGAGGAGGAGGAGGAGGAGGAGGAGGAGTATGAGGAAGGGAAGTGTAAAGAAGAGTATGAGGGGGAATAGCATGAGGAAGAGGAGGAGGAGGAGGAGGAGGACCTTTTGTATTATCTTCCTACTCTTTCTTCTTCCTTTCAAGTTTCAATCATTTTTTTATTCCCTCCATTTCTCC
>NC_059258.1:740070-750070 GCF_017591435.1 Portunus trituberculatus
GCAAGAGGAGGAGGAGGAGGAGGAAGAGGAGGAAGAGGAGGAGGTGAACGTGAATGAGTATTAGGACAAGAGTGGAAAAGGGACAGAAAAGAGAAAGGTAAGGAGAAAGAGAGAGATTTTTTGAATATCTATAAAGAAATACTCAATGATAATAAATGATGAACAATAAGGGACAGAAAAGAGGATGAGAAAGGAAGAGAGAGATCTTTTGAATATCCATAAACAAATTGTCACCGAATAATGAACAAGTGTACTAATGAACAATAAGGAATAAAAAAAAAATAGGAAAATGAGGAGAAAGAGAAGATTTTTTGAATATCTATAAATAAATCGTCACTTTGGTAATTAATAATGAATAAATAGTCACACCGAATAATGAACAAGTGTACCAATGAACAATGAATTCGAATCTCTCTGTTAATTAGCGCCAATCCAATCTCTGAACGCCCACTCTGAACTTACCCAGACGCAGCTGAACCAGATAATTACGATGACGAAAAATAATGACAGGCTAATCAGGGATATAATGAAATCAATCCTTGTGCACCTCGCTTCGTTATAAATATCCCTGCCTTTGTGTTCGTTTTGGCTTCAGTTCCGTTTTCCTTTATCATTCAACGTAATTTCTCTTTCATACTCTTTTATTCATCAGTTTCATTCGTGCATTTGTGTTTCTATCTCTCTACTGTTTATCATTTTGCATATTTTGTTGTTTTGTGTATTGTATCTACTGTTTTTTTTTTTTTATCAGTTTTATTCGTCTTTCTCTACTGTTTATCATTTTACATGTTTCGTTTACTGTTTTCACTTTTTCTCATCAATTTTATTCGTGTATTTGTGTTTCTATCTCTCTGCTGTTTATAATTTTGCATGTTTTGTTGTTTTGTGTATTGCATCCACTTTTTTCAATCAAATTTATTCGTCTATTTCTGTTTTCTGTTCTATCATTAATACTTTTGCGTTTATCTGCGTTTACCTAACCTAACCTTCATGTTGATAGAGTAAAGCGTTTTCAAGGACGTTTTTATGGTCCTAGTGACAAAGTAACAAGATTTTTACAGTATTAACTTTAGAAACACACTTCAGAACCCGCTAATCATCTATGTGGCTTTGGAAAACAGTCGGGGTGAGAGAACAGAACAATTTCAACGGCGTCTGTATGGTTTTAGAGGCAGAAGGGCAAGATTTCTATATCATTAACTGTAGAAACGCACTTAAAACCCCTCTAATCATCTCTGTGGCCTTGGAAAACAGTGAGAGAGCAAAGTAATTTTGAATATAGGGAACAGATTCCACCGAACCACACTCTCATACTCTCTCACGACCTTCCTTCGCCTCCCAGCCAACCGGAGACCCAGGAAGGAGAGACCAGAAGGCGCTTGTGTCCCTCTGGTCCCGTGAAGCGCTGAGGCCCGGGGAAATGAAGCCATCAGGGAAGACGTGGGCGCTGAAGTAGGCGGGGGAGTGGGCGGGGAAGTGGGTGGGGAGGTGGGCGGGGGAGCGAGCGGCCACTGAAAGAAGTATTGGAGTTTAATTATGCCTTAGAAGACGAATCACCGCTCCCTCCAACGCAATCTTAATTTACAGCCAATGAGCCCACTCGTTCCGTTTTCTGTTGCCTTTTATCCGCCTCCTCCTCCCAGAACTTAAATTGAAGGGGAGGCTTTGGTATTTAAGATGATCGATATTCTTTTTAGTTTCTACACGTTTTTTTTTTTTTTCCTTTTTATTCGTTGGTGTTTAAGTTAATGTGTTTCTTTTATGCATTTACTGCCAGAGAACTTAGATTGAAGGGGGTAGCTTTAGTGTTTAACCCCTTCAGTACCGGGACGCATTTTTACCTTGACTTTTGTGTGTGATTAGACGATTTCATTTCTATTACGAAGGGTATATAAAGATCTGAAGCTTAATGGTCCAGAGTCGTTACTGTTTTCCTCCCCAACATGAGTTTCTGAAGCTGTATAAAATCACCAAATAATAAACACAATGAGTATGAAAACATGTCCTGGTGCTGAAGGGGTTAAGGTAATTAATCGACAAAGAAGAGATTGGTGTAAGGAGATTTCGCATACACACTCACACTGATCGCCAAGACAATTGCTATGACGTGTTTCCATATTCATTCTGCTTACTATTTGGTGATTTTATACAGCTTCAGAAACTTATGAGGAGATTAAAATGGTAGAGACTAGCCATTAATCTCCTTACCTCGATAGACCCTTTTCTAATGCCAACAAGATCATCAAATCACACCCAAAACTCGTGGTAAAGATGCGACATTCTGCTTACTATTTGATTTTATACAGCTTCAGAAACTTATGAGATTAAAATGGTAGAGAGTAGCCATTAATCTCCTTACCTCCATAGACCCTTTTCTAACGCCAACAAAATCCTTAAGTCACACCAAATCAGACCCAAAACTCGTGGTGAAGATGCGTCCCAGTACTGAAGGGTTAAGATGGACCTCGGAGTAACAAAAAAGAAGGAAAACAAAAGGATGGGCGGCGTTGTTGTGGCGTGATGGGATTGTGAAGCCCCGTCAAACACACCACGCCATCCTGTAGCCTGGAATAAGGATACATACCCTTTTCTCCTCTCTCTCTCTCTCTCTTTTCTCCATCCTATTCTCTCTTCTTTCTGCAATATCCTGTCTCGTCTGCCCTCCGTCTCTTTCTCAATTTTTCTCCTTTCTTATATTCTTCTCATTTCTCACTTCCCTCATTCTTAATCTCATTAGTTTTTTTGCCTTTCGTCTATCTTTTTTTTTTCTTTTTTTAGGTATTTGCTTATTTGCTTTACCTATGGTCTCTGTTTATTTTCCCTTATCGTCATTATTCACGTGTTTGCCTCACCTTTCGTGTTTTAAAGAAGAAATATTGACGTATATGATTGCAACCACCACCACCACCACCACCACTACTACTACTACTACTACTACTACTACTACTACCACCACTTCTACTACTACTACTACTACTACTACTTCTACCACCACCACCACCACCACTACCACAGTACCACACGTCAGGGCTACACGATTGCACACTCTTACGAGGTTCTAAAGACTACGGGAACCTGTTAATTAGAGGGTTCAATTCAAATAGCCAAGGAAGAAAGGAGGAGGAGGAGGAGGAGGAGGAGGAGGAGGAGGAGGAGGAGGAGGAGGAGGAGGAGGAGGAGGAGGAGGAGGAGGAGGAGGAGGAGGAGGAGGAGGTACATTGTGTTTTAATTATAGAGGCAATGATGGATGACGTTGTTGAGATTGGATTCCTCTTCTTCATAAACGTAGACTCGAATCCTTTATTTTTGTGGGGGATTTTTTGTGACCCGAGAGAGAGAGAGAGAGAGAGAGAGAGAGAGAGAGAGAGAGAGATATTAGTTTTTTTTTTCATCTTTCCCTCCCTTTTTCTTCTTAATTTTGTGCCAGATCTTTTTTGTTCTTATTTCCTCCTCCTCCTCCTCCTCCTCTTCCTTCTCTTCCTCTTGCAAGGTGGTGTCCGATCCCTCTATCTCTAATCATTATTAGTGTTAGGAAGGCTTCGGTTATAGCATTCCTATCTGCATAAAGGAGGAGGAGGAGGAGGAGGAGGAGGAGGAGGAGGTATAAAAGAGTTGCCTTGCTCCGACCACCTGCCATCGCTCATAGAAAAAAAAAAAAAAAAGATGTGAAGATATGTACCGGGATAACAGGTGTGGGTTTCAGGTGTGTGGGTCAGGTGTGTTCGTCAGGTGTGCTTCGAGGAAAGGTATAATGATGTGAACTGTTCGAGTAAGTTAAATATTTCTTTCATTTATTTCCCTATTTTTTTTTTCATTTAAGGACAACAAAGAGAATGAAATGAAAGAAAACTAAATTAGCTATTTTATTTTTTTCTCCTTTTCCTTTTATCTTTCTCCCTTTCAAATTTATCCTTTATTTTTCTATTCTTTCCTCTAATCCCTTCCTTCCTTTTGTCTTATTTATTTATTTATTTACATTCAACAACAAAGTGAATGAAATTAAAGAAAAAAATATTTCAGCCATTTTCTTTTCTCTTTTTTTCTTCCTATCATTTTCCTTTCAAATTTATTCTTCATTTTATTCCTTCCTTTAACTCATTTTCCTCCAATCACTCTTTTCCTTTTAAATTGCTACAATCTTGCCCTTTCTAATCCTTTTTCCTCCAATTTCCTACATTTTCCTTTAATCCCTCATTATTTTCCTCCAATTATTTTTTTCCTCTCTCATTTCCTTACAATCGCTTCCATCTATTTAAGTTTCTACATTCTTACCCTTTCTAATCCTATTCTTACCCTTTCTAATAATTTCTAATCCTATTCTTACCCTTTCTAATCCTATTTAAGTATCTATATTCTTACCCTCTCTAATCTTTTTTTCTTCAATTGTTCTCTTTTCTTCATCTCCAATTCTTTCATTCTAAAATTCTTCATTCATTATACAATCTTTCATTCTAAAATATTCGTTCTTAAATTTTCTGTTCTAAAATTTTTCATTCTAAAATCTTCCATTCATTATTAAATCTTCATTCTAAAATCTTCATTCTTAAAGCTTTATTCTCAAATCTTCATTCTCAAATCCTCATTCTAAAATCTTCATTATCAAATCTTCATTCTCAAATCTTCATTCTAAAATCTTCATTCTCAAATCCTCATTCTAAAATCTTCATTCTCAAATCTTCATTCTAAAATCCTCATTCTAAAATCCTTATTCTAAAATCTTCATTATCAAGTCTTCCCTCTAAAATCTTCCACTCATTCTAAAATCTTCCCATTATCCATCCCATTCCATCTACTTTTTAATCCTTTCCTTCCTGTTTTATTCCCTTTAACCGTTCATCTCCAATCCATTCATTCTAAAATCTTCTCATTTATCCATCACATTTTACTTATTTTTAATCCTTTTCCTCCAGTCCTTCCTTTTAACCCTTCATCTCCAATCCATTAATTTAAAAATATTCCCATTATCCATCCCATTCCATTCTTTCCTAAACGTAGAAAAAAACAAACCTTTTTTCATTCCTTCCCATTTATCCATCCAATTCCTTCCCAAAAGTAGAAAAAAACCAAACCTTTTTTTTCATTCCAACCTTTCACAAAACACTCCTTCATTCGGAGCTTTCACGTACAAATTCCCCTTTTCACCATTAGCATCTGTTCACCAACTTGCGACGGACGGACCCGCTGTAATGTTCCTGCTGCAGAAAACTTTCAAAAACTCATTATCCAAACCGTGACCTCGAGCTATTAATCAATATTGCATTTTTTTCTCCCTCTTGCAAGTTGGTCCAAGTTTTGCAATATTCGACAGGATGGGGGTTGCCTGCCCGGGGCCACGCAGAGGAGGGGAGAGAGGGGAGGCTGAGAGGGGAAGTGTGGAGAGAGAGAGAGAGAGAGAAGGGGAGAGAAAGGGGAGAGAAGGGGAAACAGGAAGTGATAGAAGAAAGAAAAAAGAAGGGAAAATAGAGAAAAGAAAGGAGTGATGGTCAACTAAATGATGGGAAAGAAGGAAGGAGGAGTGAGGGGAGAGAGGGAAGGAAAGAGGGAAGTGGGAAGAGGAGGGAGAAAAAGAAATCAGGAAGCGATAGAAAGAAGAAAAAGAGGGAAAATAGAGAAAAGAAAGAGGGGAAGTGATGGTCAACTGAATGAAAAAAAAAAAGAACAAGAGAGAGAGGGGAAAAAACAGAAGCCTGAGAAGAAGAGGGGAGGGAAAAAGGAAACCAGGAAGCGATAGAGACAAAAAGAGGGAAAAACAGAGAAAAAAAAGAAGGAGGAAGTGATATCTAGATGATGGGAAATAAGGAAGAGAGGAGAGAGTGAGGGAAAGAGTGGATATTGATGGGAAAGAGAGGGAAACATGAGGGGAAAGGAAAGAAGAAGTGACAAGAATGGAGCATGTGGGAATGGGAAGATAGAGTGAATAATGGAAATAGACAGAGAAGAGAAGACAAGGAAAGAGAATAGGAAGGGGAAAATAATAAAAGAGAGAGGATAAAGAGATGATGACAGATTGAAGACAGTAAAAAAAAGAAGGAAAAGAAAAGAAAGGGAAGGGAAAATATTAAGGAAAAAAAAGAGCACAAACAAAAAGAAAGAAAAGAAAAATCAAAGAAAATGTAGAAAAAAAGTAAAAACAAAAGAAAATAAATAAGTAAAAAGAAAAGAAAAAAAAAAACAAGAGTAACAAAATTAGCAGAAAAAAAAAGTAATGGATAATGTTACTACTCTCTCTCTCTCTCTCTCTCTCTCTCTCTCTCTCTCTCTCTCTCTCTCTCTCTCTCTATCATTATGGCACTAAGATTCGATTAAGGCCGCCGGACTGAGCCACCGGAAGCGCGTCCATCGCCATCTTGGATTTAGGAGCCCCGAAAATAATTTATAAGAGTTAGTGGGTCTTCCTGTCCGTGTTTTTATCCATTTTTTTCCCCCTCTTCTTTTTTTCCTTCTCTTTATTTTCATATTCACAGCTTTTTCATTTTCCTTTTTCTAATTTCTGTGTGTGTTTTTTATATTCTGGTGTTTCTAAGAGTTTGATTTTTCTGTTAACGAGAGAGAGAGAGAGAGAGAGAGAGAGAGAGAGAGAGAGAGAGAGAGAGAGAGAGAGAGAGAGAGAGAGAGATCATATTATCAGTTACGAGACTGAGAGAGAGAGAGAGAAATAGGGAGACGAGAAAGGGAAACGAAGAAGAAGGGAGAGAGGGGGGAGCAAATGGAAGAGGCATCAGAGGAGGAGGAGGAGGAGGAGGAGGGAGACACATAGAAGGCCTGGACACTACCGATACAGAAACTAACTAATATCATGTCCATTTGCTCATCTGCTCCATTCCTAAGTCCCTCTCCCTTCTCATTATGACCTCTGGGGCGGCGGGGAGTAAGGCTTAAGGTTCCGCCTCCCAAGGGCCTCGACTTCCACACCACGGCAATCAATAACCCATAGTGTCGGTCGCTATGTAATTGGAACACTATGGGCAGGCATCGTGCGGGGGAGTAATGTCCTATTGTGCGCTTGGGACCCATTTGGAACAGTGGACATGACCTGGGGAAGATAAGGTCCAGTGTCCAAGCTCCACGCTCCTCCATGCTCCTCCACGCTCCACACTCCAAGGTTCAAGGTAGTATGTCTCTCTGTCTCCTACTTCTTCGGTTAATCGTTATTTCGGTTCCTATTTCTTGATTTTTTTTTTTTTGGTGGGTTCGGTTAGTGCTGGTTCGGTTCTCACGATTTAGATTCCTACAGTTTGATTATTTCGTTCGGTTGTTGCTGTTTCGGTTCTCACATCTCGATTTCTTGGTGCGGTTCGTACTATTTCGGTTCCTACTTCTCGATTTTCTGGTTCAGTTATTGGTGTTTCTTTCTCTTCCCGTCCTTATTATTCATTCCTTCAGCTTTATCAATTATTTTTCTTATTCCTACTTCTCCTCTTCCTCTTCCTCTACCTTATCCAAATTTCCCTTTCCATCACCTTCCGTCATTTCTTATCTCTTCTTCTCGTCTTTATCTTCCTCTTCACGTTTCTAGTTCCCTCTTATCTCTTTCCTCTAAGTCTCTCCTCTTAGACATCGTTCGTCTCCTTTTGTAGATAAGCTAAGCTCCACAAAACTGTATCCTTGTGTCCTTATCTAGTGTAGGACTTCAGGACGTTTGTAGGACACGGAGGAAGGACGCGAAGGATAATCCCAGAGTCTTCCTTCTTTGCTATGCTATACTACACTTTTCACTACAAATCAGATAGTTTAGTTAATCACAGATAGTCTCCTCCTCCTCCTAATAATAATAAAACAAGCTAATATGATGAACACAAAGGAACAGAAGAGAAGAACAAACTGCACAGATTGTTTGGTTTCTAAATATTTGCTTGTGAATATTGAAGGGAAAAAAAATTGAATAAAAAAGTGATGTGCTCAATTTTCGTCACTGTGTGTGTGTGTGTGTGTGTGTGTGTGTGTGTGTGTGTGTGTGTGTGTGTGTGTGTGTGTGTGTGTGTGCACGCTCACTCACACCCTCGCCAACTTAAAGGGAACGTGGAAACAATACGAAAGTGAAACATGAACACTTTGGAAAAACACGCGAATAGAAAACACACACACACACACACACACACACACACACACACACACACACACACACACACACACGGTAAAAAAAAAAAAACAGAAAAAAAATGGAACCAACGCAAATATTCATTCCTCTTTAAATAACAAAAAAAAAAGTAACTATAAATATTTTCTGTGTGTATTCCAAAAAAGAATTCGCTAATAAAATATATTGAATACCTCTCTCTCTCTCTCTCTCTCTCTCTCTCTCTCTCTCTCTCTCTCTCTGTACGTGGGCCAGGTTTCATAAATCATGCAGGGAATTGAACAAACGTGATTGAGATAAATTAAGTTTGAATGAGACTAAGTTTGTAATCAGATTTCTGGCAGCGCGCAGGTAGGTTCAATTAGTAACATTTACCTTGTAGTAACACTGGATCCTGCATTAATGGGATCAACGCCGCTTTCGGGAAATGAAAAGAAACGCTTGCTAACTTTTGCGTGTCCAGAAGAGCGTGAGTGCGTGAGCGGATGAGCGGGTTGGTGAGTGGATGACGAAGAGAATTGAAGGGAGGGGTGTGTGTGTGTGTGTGTGTGTGTGTGTGTGTGTGTGTGTGTGTGTGTGTGTGTGTGTGTGTGTGTGTGTGTGTGTGTGTGTGTGTGAGTGAGTGAGTGAGTGAGTGAGTGAGTGAGTGAGTGAGTGAGTGAGTGAGTGAGTGAGTGAGTGAGTGAGTGAGTGAGTGAGTGAGTGAGTGAGAGAGAGTGGAGAGCTAAATAGATGTAGAGTGAGAGAGTAAAGAAAACAAACAGATACAAAACATAAAAAAAAGGAGACTCAATTAATGAATGAGAGAGAAAGAGAGAGAAAAAAAAAATTAGAGATAAAAAAAGAATAAATAGAAGGAAAGAGAAATGGAAACTGAACTACATAAACATGCAAAGAAAAAACAAACAAACTAACGAATGGAAAACCAGCAAACTGACAAGACAAAACAGGCAATTAATTAAAAAAATAATAAATTAATAAAACTACAAATTAATAGATAGAAAAATGAATACATGAAAAGGCACCACGAGAAAAATATACCATGAGAAGAGAAAAGCGTAGAAATAAATGAATAAATGGAAAAAGGGAAGCAAAAGTAAACAAAACAAGCCATTTTACTAACTAACGAGCAGACTAAATGAAATAAATAAATAAATATAAGCCAACAAGAATGAAAAAAATAAATATATAAAAAAAAATAATTAAACGAACTAAAAAAAAAATAAAAAAATAAAATAATGACAAAATTTTGAGTGAAACAAAAAAAATAATATCAATAGAAAATAATTGAGTTTACCTAAAAAAAGAAAAAGAAAACGTGATATGATACTGGTAACTGTAATTCCCATTTTCTCTGTACACCCTCCGTTTTCTTCGCAATGATTTAGAGTAGACTATCATTTCCAGAGAGAGAGAGAGAGAGAGAGAGAGAGAGAGAGAGAGAGAGAGAGACAGAGCATAATTCAAATAAGAAAACACCATACAATCATCCCTCCCTCCCTCTCTCTCTCTCTCTCTCTCTCTCTCTCTCTCTCTCATCCTAAGACACTGAATGATTAAATTTCCAACAATCGATATTTGGAAATGAATAAAAAAAGGAGGGAGAGAAGAAATCAAGGTTTAGGAGAGAGGGAGAGGGAGGAAGGGAAAGAGGGAGAGGGAGGGAGAGAGGGAGAGAGAGGGAGAGAGGGAAAGAGGGAGAGGGGGTGGAGGGAAAGAACAAAGGAGGGTAGGAAGGAAAGAGGTGAAGGAGGAGGAGGAGGAGGAGGAGGAGGAGGAGGAGGAGGAGGAGGAGGAGGAGGAGGAGGAGGAGGAGTATTACCTTATTAAGTTCTTCTGCTCTTGAGATGACTCGATGTATTAGAGAGAGAGAGAGAGAGAGAGAGAGAGAGAGAGAGAGAGAGAGAGAGAGAGAGAGAGAGA